>NW_025729034.1:0-91359 GCF_021461385.2 Schistocerca piceifrons | reverse complement strand
CGAAGGGGAAGGGCGCGTCCGGCTCGTTCAAGCTTGCCGGCGCCGGCGGCGGGGGGGGCGGCCGAGGGCGGCAAGGCTCGTGCTGGCGGTGCCAAGAAGAAGCGCGCCGCTCCGGCCAGCAAGGAGAAGAAGGGCGCCCGTGCGGCCGGCGCAAAGAAGGCTGGTGGCGTGAAGGCGGCGACCGGTCGGAAGGCGGGCGCCGCCAAGAAGGCGTCTGCGGCGTCGGCCGCTCCCGCGGGTGCGAAGAAGGCGGCTGCGGCCAAGCCGGCCAAGGCCAAGTCGCCGTCGAAGGCGAAGAAGGCCGCCAAGGTTCCGACGAAGAAGCCGAAGGCGCCGCGCCCGAAGAAGGCGACGACGCCGTCTAAGGCGAAGGCTTCGCCCAAGAAGAAGAAGTAGAGTAGAGTAGAGGAGAAAGAGATGGGAAAGGAAGGGTTTGGCGCTTGACCCCGTCGTCCCCACCCCCCGTCGTCGTCTAGTGGCGCGCAAGAGACGCGCGGCCCAAAACGGCCCTTCTCAGGGCCATCAAAGCACGTCGGGGAAGGTTTTGATTGTCGTGTTGCGTTTGGTGTGGGTGTCTGTCTGTATGCCCGTGGGGATGCTGTTTGCGTGCCGTGGTGGTTTGATTGCGGGGGTCGGTGGCGGGTGTGGGCGGCGGTAGCGGTAAGCGGTGTTGTTGTTGTCGTGGTTGATTGTCGCCGTGTTTGTGGCGGCGGCCGACGGTTGGTTTTCTGTCACGTTGTTTTGTTTGAATACGTTGGTTGGCTTGCCTGCGTTCGTTCTTCTCGGATGTGTGTCTTGTCTAGTCGTGTCTGGTCTTTGTTTTGTTTCTTTGTGTGTGTTATGTTTTGCAACGGGGGGCACGTTGAGATGTGGAAGGAGTCGGCGGGGATTTCGGTGGCGTGTAGAGCGAGCGAGCGCGCCTGCCTGGCCGTTGGCCGTCGGAGTGGAGTGCGGGTTTTTTTTGTTTTCGAAACGAAAGCGGCGGCCGGCCAGCCACCCGTGCGGTGTGACGTCGGCCGTTGGGTATTGTGCGCTTTGAGCGCCGGGGAGGGATGATGTGTGATTGTTGCGCGCTGCTAGCAGGCAGGCAGAGTGAGCGGGTGTGTGTGGCGGACGGACGGGAAGTGGTGGTTTTTGTTTTTGGGTTGCGGGGCGAGAGGCAGGCGACCGACAAAGTTTGCTCGCGACGGAGAGATGTTAGTGGCCCTGAAAAGGGCCGTTTTTGTTTGTGCGGTGCGGTGCCGCGGCGCGGTTTAGGCGCGCTCGCCGCGGATGCGGCGCGCGAGCTGGATGTCCTTGGGCATGATGGTGACGCGCTTGGCGTGGATTGCGCACAGGTTGGTGTCTTCGAAGAGGCCGACGAGGTAGGCCTCGCTGGCCTCCTGCAGGGCCATGACTGCGGAGCTCTGGAAGCGCAGGTCGGTCTTGAAGTCCTGGGCGATCTCGCGCACTAGGCGCTGGAATGGCAGCTTGCGGATGAGCAGCTCTGTGCTCTTCTGGTAGCGCCTGATTTCTCGCAGGGCGACGGTGCCCGGCCTGTAGCGGTGGGGCTTCTTGACGCCTCCGGTGGCGGGCGCGCTCTTCCTCGCCGCCTTGGTGGCGAGCTGTTTGCGCGGCGCCTTTCCGCCGGTGGACTTGCGGGCCGTTTGCTTTGTGCGGGCCATGGCGGTAGCGTTGGCGGTAGCGGAGCGGCGTGCGTGGAGGTTAGGTGCGGCGCGGCGTCCGGTGCTGCCTTGACAACGGGGCCCGCGCTTTTTTTTTTTTTTTTTTTTTTTTTTTTTTTTTTATTTTTTTTTTTTTTTTTTTTTTTTTTAGCACTTTTCATTCCTTCTCCTAAGGGGAGAAGGCGGGCTGTTTTAGGGCTTGTCTGTTTGCCCTTTATCAGCCATAGGGTACATTTTTATTCTATTTATTTCCATTTTTCTTGTATATCTGATTACATGCTATTATCTTATATTGAGAATCCTTAATTTTACGTTTTTTTTTTTGTGTATATAAAATGAGGGAATATAGATTGATTTTGTTATGTATTAACTGAACATGTTTAGCAATATGACAAACTTAATAAAACTAATTGTTTGCTTAATTTAATTTAGTTTATAACTGGATTAGTTTATAACTGGAAGTGACACATTATTCTAATGGGGGATTTATTTTTAACAGCGTTTACATTGTTTTTCCCTGTGTCATACTTCTTTGTGATGGAGTATGTTGTTTTAGATGATATATTCTAGCTTAGACTATTCTTAATACTATTGTTT
Source organism: Schistocerca piceifrons (assembly GCF_021461385.2). Taxonomy (NCBI): domain Eukaryota; kingdom Metazoa; phylum Arthropoda; class Insecta; order Orthoptera; family Acrididae; genus Schistocerca; species Schistocerca piceifrons. The sequence continues at coordinate 89,098 of NW_025729034.1, read as the reverse complement.
ACATGTTCTCCTTTCCTGTTTTGTAGTACTTGGAGCTGGTTGCTACAATGTTTTTTTGCCTTATTCTAGTTTTACATATTCTCCTTTCCCGTTGGTGGTACTTGGAGCTGGTTTTTTTTTTTGTTAACAATAGTTCTTATCTTGTCTATGGTTTCCTTAATGTTATTGTGTTTTATTCGATGGGGTGTGTTGTGTGTTGAGTGTGGGGGGCTGTCGTGGTGCACTAGGTCATTGTCGTTGTGCTATTGTCTTTTGTCTAGGTGGAGGGGGGTGGTTTCGCCTTCTGTCAGTTGTGTCATTGTGGGTGCTAAGTCGGGGAACTCAGTTGTTGTATTTTGTGCTACTGTACGCGCCGGGTAAATGTATTTCTTTTTTGGGCGTCTTGCTGTGCGTGGCTTGGTCGTCAGAATGTCTTCCATGTCGGGTCGTTTGTGTAGGATGTGAGAGCCGTATCTTGCTCTGAGTTTTGTCAGTCTTGTTTGTAGAGGGGTTATTTCTGTCGCCTCGTATACTTCGTCGCTAGGGGTGCGGCATGGTAGCTTTGCTATGCTGCGTAGTAGTCGGCGTTCTGTCGAGTACAGTCTGTTTGCTACTGTCTTTGGTATTCCGCCTAGTGGTGCAGCGGCGTATTCGTATATTGGTCGTATGTATGTCTTGTATGTGTGTATAGCTGTCCTGGTGGAGCAGCCATACAGTCGTCCTTGTACTTGTCGGATTAACTGTTGTCGTTTCCTCGTTTTGTTGAGCAGGTATTGCAGGTGGGCTTGGTAGTTGAGGTGTTTGTCTAGGTAGACACCGAGGTATCTCGCCTTGTCAGTCAGTTGTAGGGGTTCGTTCCATAGTCGGAGTGTTATGTCTTCTTGTTTTTGCTGTCGTTTTTTTGTCAGGTTGCGGTGTTGGAATAGGACTAGTTGTGTTTTAGTCGGGTTGGGTCGGATTCTCCATTTAGTCATCCATGTCTCTAGTTTGGTCAGGTATTTTGCTGCTTTTTTTTGTATTACGTCTGTCCTGAGTCCTGTGCACCAATATGCAGTGTCATCTGCATATAGGGCGATCTTTTCGTGTTGGTCTGTTGGGGTCGGTATGTCGTGTGTGTATAGCGCGTACAGTAGTGGGGATGATATTGCACCTTGTGGGACTCCCGCCTCTGGGGTGAATGGTTCAGAGGTGGCGTCTTGCACATGTACTCTGCTGTGTCGTCCGGTTATTTGAGTTTTTACTAGGCGTACGAATTTCGGTGGGATGCCGAGTTTGAGCAGTTTGAACAGGAGCCCATTGTGCCATAGACGGTCGAAGGCGCGCTCGATGTCGAGAAATATGGCTAGCGTACAGTGCGATCTGTTGAAGCCCTGGGTGATGTCGCATGTCAGTTTCAGAAGTGGGTCTGTGGTGGAGTGGTTGGGGCGGAAGCCGGCTTGGAGTAGGGGGAGTAGTTGTTTGTTGTCCACATATTTTCTTAGTCTGTCGGTCAGTATACGTTCATACGTTTTTCCTATAACGTCCAGTAGTGAGATAGGTCGGTAGGAGAGGGGGTCTGTTCGTGGCTTGTCGGGTTTGGGGATCATTATGGTCTTACTTGTCTTCCATGCAGTCGGGATTGTTTCTGTCGTTAGGCAGTAGTTGAACATCAGTGAGAGGATTGGGATTAAGGCAGGGAGGGGGGCGTTCTGCAGGTGGATACGTTTGATGTTGTTTTGTCCTGGGGCTGAATTTCGTCCGGTCCGTATTGCGTTGGTGATTTCAGCGTCTGTTATAGGTTTGGTCAGTTCGGAGGTGTCTTCTGTTTCTGCTGTAGGACTTGTTAGTAGGTCGGGGAGTTTGTTCTCTACGTGTCGGTAGAAGTCGTTGTCGAACTTGGCGTCTGTTGGGAAGGAGTGGATGGTTTGGAGGGCGTTCTGGAATGTGTCTGCTTGTGTTTTAGGGTCTGTGATTGGTTCGTCGTCTACTATTAGTGTCTGGTTGGGGGGTTTCTTTTGTCCAGTCAGCGTCTTGAATTTGTTCCAGAATTTTCTGCCTTCTTTGTAGTTGAGTTGGCGGCAGGTGTCGTCCCACTCTTTTTGTTTGTGTTGGGAGATTATGCGTTTCGCTTGCGCGTTTAGTCGGTTCCACTGTCGTCTTAGGTCTGGGTTATTCGTGCGTCTAATTTCGCGCTGTAGTTGCCTTTTCCGCCTTAGGATTGCTAGCGCCTCCGCCGGAATGGTGGGCCTCCAGTTCTCTATTGTCTTTTGTGGGATTGCCTCGTCTATTGCTGTTGCGAAGGTGGTTTCTAGTCGTTCGTTTAGGTGTTCCAGGTCGTCGTTGTCTGTCAGGGTAGTTGGCAGTGCTAGTTCGTCTTGTATAATGGTTTGGAATTTCCTCCAGTCGGCTTTTGCGTATAGGCGGATGTTGCGTTGTGTGGGGTGAGGCGGTGGTGGGTTTATAGCAGTTGTGGCGAATATGATGGGGAGATGGTCGCTGGTTATGGGGTCACCTAGGAAGGGATTAGATAGGTTATTGGTTAGGATCGGGCTATGGAGGATATGGTCTGGGGTGGAGGAGCCGCGATGTCCGATGAATGTTGGTTGGTCGAGTGCAAGTCTGGATATCGGGTCGGTTGTTAGTATGTCAAAGAGTGCTCGTCCGTTGTCGTTCGTTGCTGTGCAGCCTAGCTGTGTGTGGCGTGCATTCAGGTCGGTCAGCAGGATGAATTTGTTGTAGGTCGTCATTAAGTACTGCAAGAAGTCTAGTGGGATGGGGTGTCCGGGTGGGTTGTACAAACATGCGACTGTCAGCTTGCATCTTTGTTGTGTCCTGATTTGCACCACGACAGCTTCTGTATCCTGTAATTGTTGCGGGAGGGGCATCTCTTTAACTGGGATGTTGCTATCTGTGTATATTGCTACGCCCCCTCTGCCGTCGGGTCTGTTTTTGGAATGGCAGGTGTATCTGCTTAGTTTGCAGTGTTGTTGTGGGCGTAGCCATGTTTCGGCCACGCCAAGGATGTGTATTTTATGTTGATGCATGCTGTGCATAAGTGCATGTTTCCTATTGCGCAGCCCTTGGACATTCACAAACATGATGTTTGCGCTGTCATTCTCTGTCAGTCCCGCCATCGTGCTTTTGCCGTTGTAGCTGGGGGGGGGGGAGTTGTTTACGTCGTATCTGTAATATCTGTAATTGTGACGTGGACCCTGTTGTTACTTTGAGTCACTTCCAGATCTTTGTTTAGAAGTTGTCTGATGGTCTGTCGCAAGACAGTCTTAATCTCGTGTTTTCTGTCTTGGAAGACATTGAGCAGGACGGTAGTGAGTGTGCGGATGAAGTCTTCCTTCATGACCGCCTCTTCTTTCAGTTCTGCTGTTGTTTGGGGGCGTGGGGCAGGTTCGTCAATCGTTTTTATGACGGCTTGTGCATAGGTGTTGACTGCTTCTTTTGGTCGGCTCTGGCATTTCAGTGATAGTGCCGAGTGGCTCTCTCCGCAGTTCGCGCATTTTGTGTTGTGTGGAGGCGCGTTACACCTTGAGAGCGTGTGTTCGCCGCTGCATTGTGGGCATTTTGGCTTGGCCACGCAGCCGTGCGTTTTGTGGTCGAATGACAAACATCGACCGCATTGCGCTGGCTGGGGGGGCAGTAGGTTCGATGGTTCTACCGCTCGTACCTTGTAGTCAATCCTAACACCATCGTTTAACATTCTGTCGATGGTGTCAGGATCGTGAGTCAGTACTCGAAACTTCATCGTTGGCCCACCAGTTTCGCGGGAGGTAATTCTCCAGGTTTTGTGGACCTTCAATCCCTGCTCGATAAGCTGTTGTTTTACTTCTTCCTCATCCACCTCTTGCTCTACACCCTTGATTACTGCGCTAAGGGAGGGTTTGTTCAATTGCCTTCGTTGTAGTGGTTCCCTGGGTGGGAGCAGTTGCACTTTAACTGCTGGGGAGAGGTGGTTGCGGAAGAAGGTTTGCAGGGTTGGTGCAGCTTCCTCAGACGCGTATTTTATTATTGTGGAGAGGCCTCTCCTGACGTTGATATTTATAATGTTTGCTTTCATATTTGTGCTAGCGAATTGTTTGAAAGTGGTTGCGATGGTGTTCTGTGCCCAGCCGCTGCAGCTGCTGTTTGTGCACGTTTTGCTTTGCCCGAGGAAGGAAGGATGACAGGCCGCGGCAAGGGAGGAAAGGGGCTCGGCAAGGGTGGCGCCAAGCGGCACCGCAAGGTGTTGCGCGACAACATCCAGGGCATCACGAAGCCCGCCATCCGCCGCCTGGCTCGCAGGGGCGGCGTGAAGCGCATCTCTGGTCTGATCTACGAGGAGACCCGCGGGGTGCTGAAGGTGTTCCTGGAGAACGTGATCCGCGACGCGGTGACGTACACTGAGCACGCCAAGCGCAAGACTGTGACGGCCATGGACGTGGTGTACGCCCTGAAGAGGCAGGGGCGCACCCTGTACGGTTTCGGCGGTTAGGCTGCGTCGCAGCGGGCGCTGGCCTTCCCGCGGCCGTGCTTGTGGGTGGGAGAGACTAGAAAACGGCCCTTTTCAGGGCCACCACACTGTTCGGAAGTTGAAAAGTGCGAAAGAGTCTGTGTTGTTGTTGTTGTTGTTGCTGCGTGTGTGTGCGCTGTGTTGTTCGTTTGTTTGTTTGTTTGTTTGTTTGTTTGTTTCTTTCTTTCTTTCCGTTTGAGCGACGTGATGTGGCTGGGAGGGGAGAAGGAAAGGAAACGTGTCATGTGGCTGGCTGTGTGTGGAGCTGCTTCGTTTGTGTTTGTTATTGTGTGTCTTTGTATCGATCGCGACGGAGATGGCGGGCTGTGTGTTGTTGTGCGAGAGAGGCGGTAATTATTTGCTTGCGTGGTTTGGCTCTGTGTGTTTGCGGCGGCGTTGGGGTTTCCGAGGCAAGGCGTGTGGGCATAGGCGGCCGGATCAGCTGTTTCGTTCGTGTCGACGGCCGTTGCGCGCGGGAGTGGAGGGCGGTGTGTCGACACGCCTCCCTTTAACAATGGTCATTATTGCTGCCGTTGTCGTTTGGAAGGCGACTCTGCGACCGTGCAAAATGTGTGTGTGTGTGTGTGTGTGTGTGTGTGTGTGTGTGTGTGTGTGTGTGTGTGTGCGGGCTGTGTGGACGACAAGATGGCGGACGTGCGCCGGCGGCGGCTGTGCTGTGAAAGTGCAAAGTTGAAACAAAACAAGGTGCGGCGAGGACGACTGAAATTTTGCTTTGGACGTAGGTTTGTGTGGTGGCCCTGAAAAGGGCCGATTGTTGTGGGCCGGGCCGAGCCGAGCCGGCAAAGCGCGTTGCGTGCAGGGGAGCACGCGGCGCTGCGATTGCCTGGCCTCCTTTAGGCCTTCTTCTCGGTCTTCTTTGGCAGCAGGACGGCCTGGATGTTGGGTAGGACACCACCCTGTGCGATGGTGACGCCCGACAGGAGCTTGTTGAGCTCCTCGTCGTTGCGGATGGCAAGCTGCAGGTGGCGCGGGATGATGCGCGTCTTCTTGTTGTCGCGGGCCGCGTTTCCGGCCAGCTCGAGCACCTCAGCCGCGAGGTACTCCATGACGGCGGCGAGGTAGACGGGCGCCCCGGCGCCGACGCGCTCTGCGTAGTTTCCCTTGCGCAGGAGGCGGTGGATTCTGCCGACCGGGAACTGGAGCCCAGCCCTGCTTGAGCGGGACTTTGACTTGCCCTTGACTTTGCCTCCCTTTCCGCGTCCGGACATGGCGATGGGCTAGCGACGGTGCACACGAGAAGGAAACGAAAACGACCGGTGCGAGCGGCAGCGAGTCGAGCAGCGGAGTGCGTGCCGGCGCAGCCGGGGTGGGGGTGCTTTATGGGCTCGGGTGCGGCGGCCGGTTGCGCGCGCGCCCCATTGGTCGGCGGCCGCAACAGGGCGAGCTGGTAAAGGTGCGGCGGCGGCTGGCGGCGGGTGCCACTGTGTGGGGAGACGCTGACTAGAGCGGAGCGCTTGCTACTGGTGTTGCTGCTGCCGCCGTACGTTGGTTCGAGATGCCGCCCAAGACTAGCGGGAAGGCCGCCAAGAAGGCTGGCAAGGCGCAGAAGAACATTTCGAAGGGCGACAAGAAGAAGAAGCGCAAGAGGAAGGAGAGCTATGCCATCTACATCTACAAGGTGCTGAAGCAGGTGCACCCTGACACGGGCATCTCGTCGAAGGCGATGAGCATCATGAACAGCTTCGTGAACGACATTTTCGAGCGCATTGCGGCCGAGGCTTCTCGCCTGGCGCACTACAACAAGCGCTCGACCATCACGTCCCGCGAGATCCAGACCGCTGTGCGGCTGTTGCTGCCTGGCGAGCTGGCCAAGCACGCCGTGAGCGAGGGCACGAAGGCGGTGACCAAGTACACGAGCTCCAAGTAAGGAGGTGGCTCTGGAACGGAAGGAAGGATGGAGAGAGAATGCTCCTCCGTTGCGAGAGCGGCAAAACGGCCCTTTTCAGGGCCACCAACTTGCCTTTTGCGGGAAGGGCGGAATTGTTGTTGTTGTTTGTGTGGACGGCTGTGATGTATGTGTGCATTTTGATTGTGGGTGGGGGGGCGCGTCAAAGCGTGTTGCGCGGGGTACGGCCACGAGGTTGGTCGCCGTGGCGTGGAATGGTGGCACGCCTCGTTGGCGTGGTTTTTGACCCATTTGGTGTTGTTGGTGTGTGTGTTACCTGTCTGCGAGGGGGGACAGTGCGATCGCCGACTTTTGTGTCACCGTAACGACGGCCGTTTGCGGGTTTGTTTTTTGCACATCATACATGGCGAGGGTGAAATGTGAAATGTTGTTTTTTTTTGTGGTTTTTGTTTGCCGCCCACTATTCCCTTTGCTGTACGCCGAGTTTGACAATGGTGCGACGTAACTGCAGCGTGGAGGTGTGTGAGTGACGTTGAAATGAACGTGCCATGAAGACGCATTGTTGTTGCATTGTACTGTACGTGTACGGCGACACGCACGATGATGTACCATTCGACTCTGATTTTTGATAGCCGTGTCTGACTGATTGCGTACGACGCACGCACACCGATGTCGTCATTCAAGATGCACGCGTGTCCAGTGCAGTACAGTAAGCGCGACGCTAGACGACGGCGGCGGCGGCGGCGGCCGTTTTTGGCGAATGTCTGTACACGTGTTTGTCTGTGTCCATCCGGTATGTATTTGTTTGTTTGAAAGTGTTTTGTGTGTCGGTGACGTGGTCCGATCCGTCGCCCCCCTGAGTAACTGTCGATCGGCGCGATAGACCGGCGTCACGCAACTGAACCGAAGTCGTGGGCACACCCGTCATACTGTTGTACACCGTCGCGCTGAGAACGGTAACGACAGGTTGACTTTGATCGGTCGAATGTCTGGGCAGAACGTGAGGAAGGAGGCAAGAGTGCAGGAGGAAAGGACAGAGGGGGGGGGGGCAAAAGAGAGAGGAAGGGAAAAAGGGGAGAAACGCATTCGTAGAGCAACGGAACGTTCCCGTGTCGGAGGCGTATTGGAGCCGCACTGAAATGCGTTTAACGGCGGCGCGGCTGCAAGTGTCTGCCGTGGTGAACGTTACCTTTGACGGCTGCATTGGCCTTTGCTTTTTGCTTTTGCTTTCGCTTTCGCTTTCCCGGTTGTACGTAACGTTTGTTGGTATGGTTGGTTCTGAGGAAGAGTGTGTGACAGTGCCGTGCCGTCCATGTTCGTGTGCCCTCCCATTGTGTGTATGCTATTGTCTGTGTACTTGAATGATGTATGTAGGTGTTAGTGGACGTGTTTTACCAGTGGGGGGAAATGGATCGTCGATAGTTGGCGTCACTCTGTCACGGTCGAGATGACGCACCCTCCGTACAGAAAGGTGTCGGGAAAGTGTGTGTGTGTGTGTGTGTGTGTGTGTGTGTGTGTGTGTGTGTGTGTGTGCGTGCGTGCGTCCGTGAATTGGCAGTGTTTGGAGGTGGGCGTGCCCTGCATGTGGCCCGGAAGGCTGTTCGTTTGGCGGTAGTGTTGTGTGGACAGGGGAGGGGCATGCGTAACGCTGCTGGCATGGCATTTCGGGAGATGGGAGGGGGCAAACGAGGAGCGGCGGCCAAAGACGGGACGGGGAGGGGCGCGGTGTGGGTGGCTTGCGCCTGTGCTCGGCGTTGTGGTTTGTGCAAAAGAGGAGGAGAAAAACAATGAGTTGCCAGGGAGGGGAGCGGTGTTGTGTTGTGGTTGTCGTGGTGTAGCCGCAGACGCGGCTGTCAGTGAACGTGGCGAGACGGACGGATGCGCGGAGGGGCGGGGGCGGCGCATTTCGCCGGTGCCGTGCCGTGCCGTGCCATGCCATGCCTGAAAGCCGCGTGGTCGCTGTGTTGTTGGTGGCGTGGGGGCGAGGAGAGTACCGTACGGGTGTGCTTGTGCGCCGGAAATGGCACACTGCGCCTGCCCGTCTTGGAGGCTGATGGCTGTGGTGTGGAAATGGGGCGCGGTGATGTTGAAGCAGTTGAAGAACAGAAAAGAAACCAAGAAGAAAACGGAAGGCGTGATGCGGCGGTGGTGGTGAGAGCGGGAAAAACAAAACAAAACAAAAAAAAAGAAAGAAAAAAAAACAACAAGAAAAAAGAAGGAAAAACAACAAGAAACAAAAAAAGAAAACAAAAAGTCTATCAATATTAAAATGTAAATGGAAATGGAAATGGAAATGGACCCAGGTATAACCTCCCTGCACAAATAGCAGAGAGTCCGATGATAATAAAAATGTGCCAGAATGTTAACGTCCCTACAAAACAAACCCAACGATAATATTAATGAAAGAATGAACCGTATGTAACATTGCAACAGACATAATGGAACCTGATAAATTGTATAAGGGCAGCAGCGTTGACCTTTGGCCCTGTATTCAGAATAAAAAGAGCCAAAGATCGTTACCCCAATGAAAAAGACACTGAAACACGTATGTAACATAGCAGCGATGGCGAGACATTGTAGCATCTGTGACCAGAGAGTTTGCGCTGGACCGCGCGAGTGTTGCGAGCGGTTCTCAGTCAGTCAGTCAGTCAGTCAGTCAGTCAGTCAGTCAGTCGTTGCGAGTCTGTAGCTCTGTCTAGTTGAGGGCTGTACTCTGTCAGTAGTCGTCGCGTGCAGTACGCTAATAGTCGTCATGCAGAGCGGTCGGTCAGTAGTAGCAGCCGAGTGCGGTTGTGTGATGTAGGCGGTCGGCAACACTGGTCAAGATGGTGAAGGAGGTATACTGTTAATTAATATAATCATTAGATAATGAAAAATTATATTTATTGTAATTAATTCTCCAACAAGTTCCCCAAAAATAATTTTTATTTCAAAAGCATTTTTCAAAAATGTAATGTTTTATTGAACTAAAGAGTTCGTTGCACTTCCCATTTCATTCCACTTCTTTGAAGAAAAATTTCACTAAAATCACAAAAAAAGAGAATATTATTATTTGCAATGCAGTTCCTCCAAGCGCTGCGCAACAACAAGAGCAGAAATGTGACATCCATTTATTCTGAGGTAAGACTTTAATTCTGATTGTTTTGCACAGGGCCAAAGACCGATATTTCGGCTCAATTGAAGTTTCTTGTCACTGAACGGACTTTAAATGTTGTGAAGAATTTATATTTGAGTCGGATTGCGAATTTCACATTTTTGTTGCCATTTTCAATACCTCTCATTGTGGGCGAGGTTACAATTAGCGCAATGTCCATTAGCATCCGTAAATAACATTGTCCATTATTTTAAATTTTGCGGGGAGGTTACAACACACAAAAAAAAAAAAAAAAACAAAAAAGTTGCATTTATATCCGCTCCTCAATTGTAGATACCCCTTACACAGCTGTGTGCAATGAATGAGTGCTGGCTGGTAATTAATTGCACTCCTTGGAGGGAAATGCCATAGGAAGTAGTCTTTAAAAAGTGAATGTTTTTCGTTAAAAGACAAAAGTTGCTTTAGAAAAAAGTAATAGTGGGGCTTTTGTTGTTGAACAAAATAAGTACAATGAACATACGTTATCAGATTTGCGCAATGCAGCTTCACACTACCTTTTGATTATAACACAATATACTATACATCGTCCCGAACCGTGACCAGAGTCGCGAGACGAGCAGAGCACGCCGCCGACGCCCGCTCAGTACAACCGTCCACCCGCTACTACTGTCGACCGACTACTACCTCTCCCGACTCGCGCTACAATATATATAACAACTGTTCCTGGCGACCCGGTGCGTGCCACTACTGTCGTCTGGCGCGGTCCAAGCGCCGACTAGCAACGATAAATAACTCTCTGGTCAGACAGAGATGCTGTCATGCCTCGCCATCGCTCTGGTAACGAATACATACGTGTTGCAGCGTGCGTACCACCGGAACACGCAGTGGCGGAGCCAAAGACTGTGTTGTCGAGGTCGAGTGCGAGCGGGAAGAGAGGCAGCGTCGGCACGGAGATGCAAGCGAGCGAGACGCACGGGGGCTGCGGCGTGGCGCGTTTGCGGTCGGCGCCTTTGGTGGCAACGGCCGGGACAAGCAGCGGTGTATGGTGTGGTGCGGGGCGGACAGGGGCGGCGGTGGACGGGGAGGAGGCGGCGCGACGACGGCATGGGGGCGAAAACGGGACGGGGGACGGCGGATGTTGAGAGGCGTCACGCGCGGACAGGACACAGGACACAGACACAGAGACACACAGATTGGAAAGGGAGGGTGCGCGGTAGTAGTTGGGAATGTGCGTACCGTGCGGGATGGGAGTGGGCGAGGAACACGGTCGTGGCCCCTGTTTGTGGGTGCGTGTGATGACGTCGGTGTGTTGTGGGAAGGGAAGGTGCTGTGGCGGCGGCGCGTAATGGGCGTAGGCCGAAAAGAGAAAGGAACGTGGGCAGTGTGTTGGCAAGCGTCGGTTCGACTGCGACGTTGATGGGCAGGGCAAGGTTAATGGTGGTAGGAGTAGGCGTGTGGGCGCAAAAAATCTGCCGCTGCAGGCGGTGCCGTAACCGCCATGGGGCGGGAAGGAGAGAGGGCCAAAGAAAGAAAGAAAGAAGAAAACAAAATAAAAAAAAAAAAAGGAGGGGGGGGGGGGCGAAAGGAAGGCAGGAAGGACAAGAGGCGAGGCGACGGCTTGCTTTGTGTATCGGTCGGTCTCTGGCTATGCTTCGTTTTCTGCAGCAGGGTCGGTGCGCGGCGTGGCTCGCGGCAGTGGGAACGCCTGGCGGCTGGACGGCCAGCAATGCGGTTGGATGGGCGGCCACAGCACCGCACCTGTGCCCGAGGAGGAGACGCTGGCGGCGGGCCCTGAGGTGAGGCCGGCTCGGCTCGGCTGGGGCTGTGGATGTGTAGGTGTGCGCCGCTGCTGCAACAACGAGTAAAACGCGAGAAGAAGGGATGGCGGTAGAGAGAAAAAAAAAAAAAAGGTCGTGTTGTGTTGATGCGCAGGCAGACGCGTACAGAGAGACGAGCCCGGTCTGCAGCAGGGTGTGGCCGTGCCGAGTGCAGAGCAGCGGCGGCTCGGTTCGGTTCGGTTCGGCCCGGCGGGCCGCGCTGTTGTCGCGGACGTGAGCGCCCCCTGGCGGGTGGCCGGAGGCGGCGCGGCGTGTTGGACGTGTGGCTGGTGGCAGTGCACAATTTGCGAGTGGCTGGCGGTGTGGCGTGGCGGTTGGCGCGTCGGGCGGCGGAGAGGGAGAGAGAGGAGAGGTATGTGTTGCGGGCGCCCTTTGCTGCGCTGCGTCGTTGCGTGTGCCGTACAGGGCGGGCGCTTGTCGACTGTGTGGGCGGTGTGGCGAATTGGCGTGAAACGGCTGCCGAGAGGTGTGTGGTAGCGAGCCGGTCGGTGTCAGTGCGAAGGGGAATGTGCGTGCGTTTGGCGGTTTCGGTGTGCTTTTTGCGGCGTGAGAGTGGGAATTAGTGGGGCCGGCTGTTGTGTTTGTTCCTTGTGTCTTGTGTCGTGTAGGTAGCTTGATGGCAACGTGGAAGGACGCCGGTTTCGTTTCGAGCCTTGCGTGTGGTTGTCGACGTTGACTGGTTGGCGTGTGCCGATGCACGTGCATGTGTGGGTCGCGAGTGCGTTTTTGGCTGGCTGTGTGTGTGTGTGTGTTTTGGGGGGGAAGGGGGAGGCGGTGGTGAAAGTGCAGTCGTTGCCACGGGCGTCGTCGGGTCGGGTGGGGCTGGGGCTGTGCGTCGTGGCGGAAAGGTGGTAGGTTGCGGGAAGCGAGCCCGTCGTTGACGGTGTCGCGTGAGTTGTGAATCGAGTGGGGCGCGGGGCGCGGGGCGCGGGACAGGAGCAGCGTGCCGCTGCGTCGTGGTCGTCAGCAGAGGCTGTGCGTGTGCTTGTCCTTTTTGTGGGCGGTTCGTGCGAGGCGTTTTTGTTTTGTGTTGCCCTAGTTGTTAGTTTATTTTGTTTGTGTTTGTTATTTTGAGACGACGACTGGTTGGTGGCGTGCGCGCGAAGTGGCGGTGTGCGCTTCCCGTGTCGTTTGTGTTGTTTTTTTTTTGTTTTTGTTTTTGTGTGTTTTTTTTTGCACTGGGCCCCGGGGGGTGGGTGGGTGCGTGCGTGTGTGTCGATTGCCGGCTGGCGAAAGGTGCGCCATCGGCGGGGTGGGTCGCCGGCACGAGTAGAGGCGGCGGCGTTGTTGCTGTTGTTGTGTGGTGTTTGTTTTGTTCGGCTGTGTCGGCGAGCTGTGTTGCGGTGCGTGTGAATGGTGGTGCAAAAGTGCTGGCGTTGGGGCTGCGACTGCGACGGCGGCGAGCCGCGGGCGCGCATGATAGTGATGTTGTGAACAGCGGCTGTGTACGGTAGTGGTGTTGTTGTAGCACGACGTGCATCCGGGCCGGCGCGGAAAGCGCAGTTGCGGGCGGTTGCCCTTCGGTGCCAGCCATGTCGCGTGAGCGGCGGGTTGCTGTGGTGTCGACACGTGGTGCTCTGGGTTGTTGTGTGGTGCCCTTTGGCCGGTGGGGGTGGTTCGCGTGCGTCTCGTTCGCGCTCGGTATCTGGTCGTGGTCGTGCTGCTCCCCCGTCTGTCGGCGGTTTTCGACGTCGTCTGTACGTTTTTGTCCGTTTGCGGCGGTGCCTGCCGACGTCGTCCCGTCGCGACCTTTCAACCGAAAGTGTGGCGCCCGAAGGTGAACGAACGTAACCCTGACCTCGGCGCTTTACGCTGAGCCGAGCGAACCGAACCGAACCTAACCTGTGGTGTGGTGAGGTGAGCTCAGCCTGTGAGCCCCAAACGTCTACGTAAGGTAAGCTGTCCGGCGGCTCACGCCTCACGTTTTGAACGCTTTTTTAACCTACGTTTGACGCTTCTTAACCTAGCACTGACCCCTTAACCTAACGTGTAACGTAACCTAACGTAACCTAACCTAACCTAACCTAACCTAACCTAACCTAACCTAACCTCTGACGCCTGACGTGTTTGAATGCTTAACCTAAGTTTGACGCTTAACCTAACCCAAGTCCCCTTAACCTAACCCACGTCCACCTAACCTAACCGAACCTAACCTAGACGTGTAAACGTAATGTGTAACGCGCAACGTGTAAGGTCGGCTGTCGTGTGTGCTGACGGCAGATTGGGTTGGTCTGTAGATTCGGATTGCGGTTTGCCTCGGTCGAGGGGTTGGGTCGGAAGCGGCGAGGGGCGGCGGCGCCTGTTGCGCAGGCGGCGTCCGTTTGCGGCGGGCAATTGTTGAGAAACGGCTGTGAATGTTGGCGGGCGAGAGGAGGAGGACGGCGCGCGATGTGGCCCGACGGCTGCGGGCCGATCGGGAAACGGCGGGAGGGCGACGGAAGGCGATGGGGCGGCGGAGGCGCGTTTGCACGGCCGTCATCGCCGCACGCCTCGGCTTGTGTGGCTGTGGCGCCGGCCGCGCTGGCCGGGCTGCCGCGGCGACGGTGTGGGAGTTTTGCCGAAGGTTTGGCCATTGTGGCGGGTCGTCGGCTGGGGCTGTGGGGGCGGCATTTGGGCGGGGGCGGCGATTCTCGGCGGGCCGACCCAGGCTGTAGCGCGCGGTAGCTGCAGTTTGGCCGTGGTTTGCGGCGCTGCCGTGGCGACTGGTTGGCGACTGTGGTGTGGCTGTGTGTAGCCCCATCCTCGGTGGTTTGAAAGGCGCGGGCGGTTGTGGCGCAGCTTTGGGGCTGCTCCGCACAGGCTGTCGGACGTTGGGCGGTAGCAAGCGCGGGAGGCGCGGCGCGGCGGCGCGCAGAGTGGCGGCCGCTCTCTCGGCCGTCCGCGCCCGCCCGCGACACTGGCTGGGCCCTTGTGATTCTCTGCTCTGCTCTGCCGTGCTGTGCTGTGCTTGCGTGCCTGCCGTCCCGCTCGCTCTCGCTCTCGCTCTCGCTGTGTGTTACGCGCGTCGTCGAAATGGCAGATCAGGCGGCTACGAACGAGACTGCTGCGGCACCCGCCGCCACCGGCACTACGAAGAAGGCCAAGTCTGCGTCGTCTGCGAAGAAGCCGCGCGCCAAGCCTGCGCACCCGCGCACCTCTGAGATGGTGACGGCCGCCATCAAGAGTCTGAAGGAGCGCGGCGGGTCGTCGCTGCAGGCGATCAAGAAGTACATAGCCGCGCACTACAAGCTGGACGCGGAGAAGCTGGCGCCGTTTATCAAGAAGTACCTCAAGTCGGCCGTCGTGGCGGGCGAGCTGGTGCAGACGAAGGGGAAGGGCGCGTCCGGCTCGTTCAAGCTTGCCGGCGCCGGCGGCGGGGGGGCGGCCGAGGGCGGCAAGGCTCGTGCTGGCGGTGCCAAGAAGAAGCGCGCCGCTCCGGCCAGCAAGGAGAAGAAGGGCGCCCGTGCGGCCGGCGCAAAGAAGGCTGGTGGCGTGAAGGCGGCGACCGGTCGGAAGGCGGGCGCCGCCAAGAAGGCGTCTGCGGCGTCGGCCGCTCCCGCGGGTGCGAAGAAGGCGGCTGCGGCCAAGCCGGCCAAGGCCAAGTCGCCGTCGAAGGCGAAGAAGGCCGCCAAGGTTCCGACGAAGAAGCCGAAGGCGCCGCGCCCGAAGAAGGCGACGACGCCGTCTAAGGCGAAGGCTTCGCCCAAGAAGAAGAAGTAGAGTAGAGTAGAGGAGAAAGAGATGGGAAAGGAAGGGTTTGGCGCTTGACCCCGTCGTCCCCACCCCCCGTCGTCGTCTAGTGGCGCGCAAGAGACGCGCGGCCCAAAACGGCCCTTCTCAGGGCCATCAAAGCACGTCGGGGAAGGTTTTGATTGTCGTGTTGCGTTTGGTGTGGGTGTCTGTCTGTATGCCCGTGGGGATGCTGTTTGCGTGCCGTGGTGGTTTGATTGCGGGGGTCGGTGGCGGGTGTGGGCGGCGGTAGCGGTAAGCGGTGTTGTTGTTGTCGTGGTTGATTGTCGCCGTGTTTGTGGCGGCGGCCGACGGTTGGTTTTCTGTCACGTTGTTTTGTTTGAATACGTTGGTTGGCTTGCCTGCGTTCGTTCTTCTCGGATGTGTGTCTTGTCTAGTCGTGTCTGGTCTTTGTTTTGTTTCTTTGTGTGTGTTATGTTTTGCAACGGGGGGCACGTTGAGATGTGGAAGGAGTCGGCGGGGATTTCGGTGGCGTGTAGAGCGAGCGAGCGCGCCTGCCTGGCCGTTGGCCGTCGGAGTGGAGTGCGGGTTTTTTTTGTTTTCGAAACGAAAGCGGCGGCCGGCCAGCCACCCGTGCGGTGTGACGTCGGCCGTTGGGTATTGTGCGCTTTGAGCGCCGGGGAGGGATGATGTGTGATTGTTGCGCGCTGCTAGCAGGCAGGCAGAGTGAGCGGGTGTGTGTGGCGGACGGACGGGAAGTGGTGGTTTTTGTTTTTGGGTTGCGGGGCGAGAGGCAGGCGACCGACAAAGTTTGCTCGCGACGGAGAGATGTTAGTGGCCCTGAAAAGGGCCGTTTTTGTTTGTGCGGTGCGGTGCCGCGGCGCGGTTTAGGCGCGCTCGCCGCGGATGCGGCGCGCGAGCTGGATGTCCTTGGGCATGATGGTGACGCGCTTGGCGTGGATTGCGCACAGGTTGGTGTCTTCGAAGAGGCCGACGAGGTAGGCCTCGCTGGCCTCCTGCAGGGCCATGACTGCGGAGCTCTGGAAGCGCAGGTCGGTCTTGAAGTCCTGGGCGATCTCGCGCACTAGGCGCTGGAATGGCAGCTTGCGGATGAGCAGCTCTGTGCTCTTCTGGTAGCGCCTGATTTCTCGCAGGGCGACGGTGCCCGGCCTGTAGCGGTGGGGCTTCTTGACGCCTCCGGTGGCGGGCGCGCTCTTCCTCGCCGCCTTGGTGGCGAGCTGTTTGCGCGGCGCCTTTCCGCCGGTGGACTTGCGGGCCGTTTGCTTTGTGCGGGCCATGGCGGTAGCGTTGGCGGTAGCGGAGCGGCGTGCGTGGAGGTTAGGTGCGGCGCGGCGTCCGGTGCTGCCTTGACAACGGGCCCGCGCGTTTTTTTTTTTTTTTTTTTTTTTTTTTTTTTTTTTTTTTTTTTTTTTTTTTTTTTTTTTTTTTTTTTTATTTTTTTTTTTTTTTTTTTATTTTTTTTTTTTTTTTTTTTTTTTTTTTTTTTTTTTTTTTTAAACTATTCATTTCCGCTCCTAAAGGGAGGCGGATGGGCCGCTGGAGAGCTTGTTGCTCTATTGGGGCCAGAGATGAGGGTATTACATTTTGGTTTTCTTTATTTATTTTGTACTTATTGCTAAATTACATACTAATTACAATTTTCTTAAAATATGGTTTGATCATATGTAAATGTTTTGTTATCTTAAGAACTATTTACAAATTTTCAAGCAAAGGAGGTAGAAATAGAATTAGAAATGGAGAAAGGGGTGACAGTGGAGGCGGATTTATGTGCCATTTTGTTGCACTTGAACGTTTTGTTGCAATCGATTAGGTCGAGATTATGGTGGCGGGCGGTCGGGGTTCAGTGCCTGGAGGTGGGAGGGGGTGGGAGTGTCGTTATTCTGTATGTGTAATTGTCTTGCGTGTTCGTGTTGGTGTATTGTGTCAGGAAAGATGTGGAGGGTGTTGTTTATGATTGTTCTTGGTGGGTAGGTGTATTTGTGTTTTGGTTTGTTTCTGTGTCTGGTTCTGTGTGTGTATATTGTGTGTAGGTCAGGACGGGAGGTGAGGATGGTTTTACCATAGCGGGCTCTCAGGATGGCTAGCCTTGTTTGAACGGGGGTGACTTTAGCTTCCTCAAAGACCTCTTGTCTGGGGGTGGAGGGTGGGAGGCGAAGGATGCTGCGTAGTATTCGTCTCTCGGTGCGGAAGATTCTTTCAGCTTGTGTTTTGGAGATGCAGGCGAGAGGCGCTGCTGCATATTCAAACAGTGGGCGGACGAACGTTTTGTAGGTGTTTACGGCTGTCCTGTCACTGCAGCCTGTAAATTTTCCTTGAACACGTCGTATGAGTTGTTGTCGTTGACGTACTTTGCTGAGGGTCTCCTTGATATGGTTGTTCAGGTTGAGATACTTGTCGAGGTGGACGCCCAGGTATTTTGCATTGGGAGAGGGGAGGAGCTGGGTGCCCCACAGCGTGAGGGAGATGTGGTCGGGATTTTGGTTTGTCTTTTTGGGGATGTTGCGGTGTTTGAATAGGATGAGTTGGGTTTTGGTGGGGTTGGGTTTGATGCGCCATTGTCGCATCCAGTCTTCTAGTTTTGTCAGGTAGGTCGCTGTCTGGTTGTTGATGGTGTTTGTCGAGGGACCAGAATTCCAGTATGCTGTGTCGTCTGCGTATAATTGGAGTTGTTCGTTAGTTCTTGTCGGGGTGGGGATGTCGATGGTGTAAAGGGAGTAGAGCAGGGGGGAGATAATCCCACCCTGAGCTACTCCTGCTTCGGGGCGGAAGGGGGCCGAGGTGGCTTGGTTGACGTGGATTTGGCAGCGTCTGTCGTTTAATAGGGTTTGGATTAGTCGTACTGTCTGCGGTGGGAAGCCTGTCTTAAGCAGCTTATATAGAAGTCCGTCATGCCAGATTTTGTCGAATGCCCGTTCGATGTCCAGAAAGACAGCGAGCGTGCACTGTCCAAGGTTCTGATGTCTTGTTATGTCTGATGTGAGTCTGAGGAGGGGATCATTGGTGGAATGGAGTTTTCGGAAGCCAGACTGGAGGTGAGGAATGAGTTGGAGTTTGTCAGTAAAGTGCGAGAGTCTGTCTGTAATTATTCTTTCAAAGGTCTTGCGGAGGACGTCGAGGAGGGATATGGGGCGGTAGGATTTAGGATCAGATTTGGGTTTGCCTGGTTTGGGGATCATGATGATTTTGGCGGATTTCCACGCTGTGGGGATGGTATTGTGGGAGAGGCAGAAGTTGAATAGAAGGGACAGGAGGGGGATGATGGTGTTGAGGGGGGAGTTACGGAGGTGTAGACGCTGTATCCCGTTTTCGCCAGGGGCTGAGTTTCTGCCAGAGAAGATGGCCTTCTTAATTTCGCTCTCGGTAATTACATTCTGCAGTTTAATGTCTTCTTCTGTGGGGGCGGTGGGGGAGACGAGTAGAAGGGGGAGTTCTGTGGTGACTGTGTGGTGGAATGGTTCGATAAATAGGGGGTCCTGTGGGAATTTGTGGGTGTCTTCTAGGATGGTTTTGAAAGCTTCTGCTACTTGGGTGGGGTCGGTGGTGGGGGAGTCGTCTACCTTTAGTTTGAATGTCCTGTCAGTGTTTTGTCCCGTGAGTGTCTTGAATTTGTTCCAAAATTTGCGTCCTTGTCTGTAGTCAAGTTTGGAACAGGTTTCGTCCCATTGTTTTTGTCGGTGTTCGGAGGTGAGTCGCTTAATCTCATTGTTTAGCCTGTTCCAGATTGTTTTAAGGTCGGGGTTTCTGTCTTTGTTGATTTCGCGGTAGAGTTTTCTTTTTTCTCGGATAAGTCTGAGAATTTCAGGGGGAAGGTGGGGTTTGAAGGAGGCGATGGTTTTGGTGGGGATGGCTGTGTCGATGGCTGTCTTGATGGTGTCAGTTATTCTGTCGTTGATGCGGTTAAGGTCGTCGGTGTCGGTAATGGTTAGTGGGGCTAGTAGGTTGTTGTTAATGGTCTCTTTGTACTTTGCCCAGTCAGCTTTGCTATAGATTTTTATCGTCCGGGATGTGGGAGCTGGGGGAGGGGGGTTGATGGCAGAGGTGCTGAAGAGGATGGGTAGGTGGGGGCTGGTAAGGGTGTCACCTATTGAATACTGGGTGATGGTATCAGAGAGGGAGGGGCTGTATAGGATGTGATCGGGGAGGGAGCAACCGTTGTGTCCTATGAAGGTGAAGGTATTGATGGGAAGTCTTGTCGCGTTTTCAGTGGTGAGAAAGTCAAGTAGGTCGGTTCCATTTTGATTGTGTGTTGTGTCTCCTAGTAGTTCATGTCTTGCGTTCAGGTCAGTTAGGAGGAAGTATTCTTTGAAGGTTGTTAGGTAGCGGAGGAAGGATCTTGGGAGTGGAGTGTTTGGTGGGTTGTATAGGCAGGCTATGATGAGGCGTCTACGTCTGGGGCGGGGTATGGCTATCATGACTGCCTCTAGATGTTGATATTGAGGTGGGAGTGGAACCTCTTGGGTGGCCAGGGTAGTCTTGGTGTATATAGCAACGCCGCCTCTGCCGTCAGGTCGGTGTTTGGCGTAGTGGTCGTAGTTGCGGTTGAGTCTCATATTGTCAGTAGGTTTGGTCCAGGTCTCTGCTAGTCCAAGGATGTCTATGTCGTTTCTGCAGAGGCAGTCGTTGAGGAGGGCTTTGCGGCTGTGGATGCCTTCTATGTTTACAAAAAGGAGGTTGGTGGGTTCTCTAATGGGATGTACTGCCATGAATGAAATAGGGGGGGGGGATGAGGGTGTTGGCAAGTGTGTTTAACTGCTCAGTGCTTGCGAATACGGAGTTTTGATTATCGTTGTGGTGACGTTATTGCCTGCTTGGTTGTACTTGAGGTCTTTGAGAAAGAATTTTTGGGCCACCTGTCGGAGAGTAGATACTATCTCTTGCCGCCGGCCTTGGAAGAGGGACGCGAGAGTGAATGTAATGGATTTAAGGAAGTCCTCGATGAGAAGGTGAGGACCTTGGGTGGCGGGGGTGTCAGCGAGGTGGAGGGGGGCTTGGAGGTGTTCGTTTACGGCCTGTTGGGGGCGGTTTTTGCAACGGAAGGAGCGGGAGGAGTGTGGGCCGCCGCAGTTGGCGCAGGTGGGAGTGACGGAGGGGTCTAGTTCACAGGAAGATAGGGGGTGGTTCTTGCCACAGCGGCTACATTTGTGAGGAGAGGAGCATTGTTCGGTTCTGTGGTTAAACTGCTGGCATCGTTGACATTGAATGGGTAGGGGACTGGGTGGGTTTGAAGGTTCTACCCTATGGTGCGACAAGTAGATGTGGACTCCATGTTCGAGCATGAAATCGATGTCCCTCTGACTGTTCGAGAGGACTCGAATCATGGGGCCAAAATTTCCTGTCTTACGGGATTTAATTCTCCATGCGTTTAGAATTGGGATTCCCTGGCGTTGGAGTTCGGCTTTGACATCTTCAGGAAGAATGTCGAAGCCGACATCCTTGATTACTGCGCTGACTGTGGGGTTTTTCGGTTGGTGTGGGGGGGCCGCGGTTTCCCTAACGGATTTTCTCTCCACTGTCACCCTGGAGTTCAGGAGTTTCCTGAGTTCTTGCTGCAGTTGATTCGGGTCCATATCTTTGTATGATGTTAGCTTGGCCGTCCTGCCATCTCTGAAAACATTGAGGGAGCCATTGAAATTCCGGAATGAGGGAAGGTGTTCTCTGAGGGTGAGGGATAGGGTCTTGTTGGTGGAATTGTCTGGGAGGTTCTTTAGGAAGTATATGGCGCCTCCGTGCTGCGCTTATATGCCCTCGGTTGCGCGTGGTGGGGGGAGGGCGGGCCAGAGTCTATATAGGGGGGCGGCGGGCGCGCTGGGCGCAGACCGTAGCCGACTCGCCAGCCGCTGCAGCTGCTGTTTGTGCACGTTTTGCTTTGCCCGAGGAAGGAAGGATGACAGGCCGCGGCAAGGGAGGAAAGGGGCTCGGCAAGGGTGGCGCCAAGCGGCACCGCAAGGTGTTGCGCGACAACATCCAGGGCATCACGAAGCCCGCCATCCGCCGCCTGGCTCGCAGGGGCGGCGTGAAGCGCATCTCTGGTCTGATCTACGAGGAGACCCGCGGGGTGCTGAAGGTGTTCCTGGAGAACGTGATCCGCGACGCGGTGACGTACACTGAGCACGCCAAGCGCAAGACTGTGACGGCCATGGACGTGGTGTACGCCCTGAAGAGGCAGGGGCGCACCCTGTACGGTTTCGGCGGTTAGGCTGCGTCGCAGCGGGCGCTGGCCTTCCCGCGGCCGTGCTTGTGGGTGGGAGAGACTAGAAAACGGCCCTTTTCAGGGCCACCACACTGTTCGGAAGTTGAAAAGTGCGAAAGAGTCTGTGTTGTTGTTGTTGTTGTTGCTGCGTGTGTGTGCGCTGTGTTGTTCGTTTGTTTGTTTGTTTGTTTGTTTCTTTCTTTCTTTCCGTTTGAGCGACGTGATGTGGCTGGGAGGGGAGAAGGAAAGGAAACGTGTCATGTGGCTGGCTGTGTGTGGAGCTGCTTCGTTTGTGTTTGTTATTGTGTGTCTTTGTATCGATCGCGACGGAGATGGCGGGCTGTGTGTTGTTGTGCGAGAGAGGCGGTAATTATTTGCTTGCGTGGTTTGGCTCTGTGTGTTTGCGGCGGCGTTGGGGTTTCCGAGGCAAGGCGTGTGGGCATAGGCGGCCGGATCAGCTGTTTCGTTCGTGTCGACGGCCGTTGCGCGCGGGAGTGGAGGGCGGTGTGTCGACACGCCTCCCTTTAACAATGGTCATTATTGCTGCCGTTGTCGTTTGGAAGGCGACTCTGCGACCGTGCAAAATGTGTGTGTGTGTGTGTGTGTGTGTGTGTGTGTGTGTGTGTGCGGGCTGTGTGGACGACAAGATGGCGGACGTGCGCCGGCGGCGGCTGTGCTGTGAAAGTGCAAAGTTGAAACAAAACAAGGTGCGGCGAGGACGACTGAAATTTTGCTTTGGACGTAGGTTTGTGTGGTGGCCCTGAAAAGGGCCGATTGTTGTGGGCCGGGCCGAGCCGAGCCGGCAAAGCGCGTTGCGTGCAGGGGAGCACGCGGCGCTGCGATTGCCTGGCCTCCTTTAGGCCTTCTTCTCGGTCTTCTTTGGCAGCAGGACGGCCTGGATGTTGGGTAGGACACCACCCTGTGCGATGGTGACGCCCGACAGGAGCTTGTTGAGCTCCTCGTCGTTGCGGATGGCAAGCTGCAGGTGGCGCGGGATGATGCGCGTCTTCTTGTTGTCGCGGGCCGCGTTTCCGGCCAGCTCGAGCACCTCAGCCGCGAGGTACTCCATGACGGCGGCGAGGTAGACGGGCGCCCCGGCGCCGACGCGCTCTGCGTAGTTTCCCTTGCGCAGGAGGCGGTGGATTCTGCCGACCGGGAACTGGAGCCCAGCCCTGCTTGAGCGGGACTTTGACTTGCCCTTGACTTTGCCTCCCTTTCCGCGTCCGGACATGGCGATGGGCTAGCGACGGTGCACACGAGAAGGAAACGAAAACGACCGGTGCGAGCGGCAGCGAGTCGAGCAGCGGAGTGCGTGCCGGCGCAGCCGGGGTGGGGGTGCTTTATGGGCTCGGGTGCGGCGGCCGGTTGCGCGCGCGCCCCATTGGTCGGCGGCCGCAACAGGGCGAGCTGGTAAAGGTGCGGCGGCGGCTGGCGGCGGGTGCCACTGTGTGGGGAGACGCTGACTAGAGCGGAGCGCTTGCTACTGGTGTTGCTGCTGCCGCCGTACGTTGGTTCGAGATGCCGCCCAAGACTAGCGGGAAGGCCGCCAAGAAGGCTGGCAAGGCGCAGAAGAACATTTCGAAGGGCGACAAGAAGAAGAAGCGCAAGAGGAAGGAGAGCTATGCCATCTACATCTACAAGGTGCTGAAGCAGGTGCACCCTGACACGGGCATCTCGTCGAAGGCGATGAGCATCATGAACAGCTTCGTGAACGACATTTTCGAGCGCATTGCGGCCGAGGCTTCTCGCCTGGCGCACTACAACAAGCGCTCGACCATCACGTCCCGCGAGATCCAGACCGCTGTGCGGCTGTTGCTGCCTGGCGAGCTGGCCAAGCACGCCGTGAGCGAGGGCACGAAGGCGGTGACCAAGTACACGAGCTCCAAGTAAGGAGGTGGCTCTGGAACGGAAGGAAGGATGGAGAGAGAATGCTCCTCCGTTGCGAGAGCGGCAAAACGGCCCTTTTCAGGGCCACCAACTTGCCTTTTGCGGGAAGGGCGGAATTGTTGTTGTTGTTTGTGTGGACGGCTGTGATGTATGTGTGCATTTTGATTGTGGGTGGGGGGGCGCGTCAAAGCGTGTTGCGCGGGGTACGGCCACGAGGTTGGTCGCCGTGGCGTGGAATGGTGGCACGCCTCGTTGGCGTGGTTTTTGACCCATTTGGTGTTGTTGGTGTGTGTGTTACCTGTCTGCGAGGGGGGACAGTGCGATCGCCGACTTTTGTGTCACCGTAACGACGGCCGTTTGCGGGTTTGTTTTTTGCACATCATACATGGCGAGGGTGAAATGTGAAATGTTGTTTTTTTTTGTGGTTTTTGTTTGCCGCCCACTATTCCCTTTGCTGTACGCCGAGTTTGACAATGGTGCGACGTAACTGCAGCGTGGAGGTGTGTGAGTGACGTTGAAATGAACGTGCCATGAAGACGCATTGTTGTTGCATTGTACTGTACGTGTACGGCGACACGCACGATGATGTACCATTCGACTCTGATTTTTGATAGCCGTGTCTGACTGATTGCGTACGACGCACGCACACCGATGTCGTCATTCAAGATGCACGCGTGTCCAGTGCAGTACAGTAAGCGCGACGCTAGACGACGGCGGCGGCGGCGGCGGCCGTTTTTGGCGAATGTCTGTACACGTGTTTGTCTGTGTCCATCCGGTATGTATTTGTTTGTTTGAAAGTGTTTTGTGTGTCGGTGACGTGGTCCGATCCGTCGCCCCCCTGAGTAACTGTCGATCGGCGCGATAGACCGGCGTCACGCAACTGAACCGAAGTCGTGGGCACACCCGTCATACTGTTGTACACCGTCGCGCTGAGAACGGTAACGACAGGTTGACTTTGATCGGTCGAATGTCTGGGCAGAACGTGAGGAAGGAGGCAAGAGTGCAGGAGGAAAGGACAGAGGGGGGGGGGCAAAAGAGAGAGGAAGGGAAAAAGGGGAGAAACGCATTCGTAGAGCAACGGAACGTTCCCGTGTCGGAGGCGTATTGGAGCCGCACTGAAATGCGTTTAACGGCGGCGCGGCTGCAAGTGTCTGCCGTGGTGAACGTTACCTTTGACGGCTGCATTGGCCTTTGCTTTTTGCTTTTGCTTTCGCTTTCGCTTTCCCGGTTGTACGTAACGTTTGTTGGTATGGTTGGTTCTGAGGAAGAGTGTGTGACAGTGCCGTGCCGTCCATGTTCGTGTGCCCTCCCATTGTGTGTATGCTATTGTCTGTGTACTTGAATGATGTATGTAGGTGTTAGTGGACGTGTTTTACCAGTGGGGGGAAATGGATCGTCGATAGTTGGCGTCACTCTGTCACGGTCGAGATGACGCACCCTCCGTACAGAAAGGTGTCGGGAAAGTGTGTGTGTGTGTGTGTGTGTGTGTGTGTGTGTGTGTGTGTGTGTGTGCGTGCGTGCGTCCGTGAATTGGCAGTGTTTGGAGGTGGGCGTGCCCTGCATGTGGCCCGGAAGGCTGTTCGTTTGGCGGTAGTGTTGTGTGGACAGGGGAGGGGCATGCGTAACGCTGCTGGCATGGCATTTCGGGAGATGGGAGGGGGCAAACGAGGAAACGAGGAGCGGCGGCCAAAGACGGGACGGGGAGGGGCGCGGTGTGGGTGGCTTGCGCCTGTGCTCGGCGTTGTGGTTTGTGCAAAAGAGGAGGAGAAAAACAATGAGTTGCCAGGGAGGGGAGCGGTGTTGTGTTGTGGTTGTCGTGGTGTAGCCGCAGACGCGGCTGTCAGTGAACGTGGCGAGACGGACGGATGCGCGGAGGGGCGGGGGCGGCGCATTTCGCCGGTGCCGTGCCGTGCCGTGCCATGCCATGCCTGAAAGCCGCGTGGTCGCTGTGTTGTTGGTGGCGTGGGGGCGAGGAGAGTACCGTACGGGTGTGCTTGTGCGCCGGAAATGGCACACTGCGCCTGCCCGTCTTGGAGGCTGATGGCTGTGGTGTGGAAATGGGGCGCGGTGATGTTGAAGCAGTTGAAGAACAGAAAAGAAACCAAGAAGAAAACGGAAGGCGTGATGCGGCGGTGGTGGTGAGAGCGGGAAAAACAAAACAAAACAAAAAAAAAGAAAGAAAAAAAAACAACAAGAAAAAAGAAGGAAAAACAACAAGAAACAAAAAAAGAAAACAAAAAGTCTATCAATATTAAAATGTAAATGGAAATGGAAATGGAAATGGACCCAGGTATAACCTCCCTGCACAAATAGCAGAGAGTCCGATGATAATAAAAATGTGCCAGAATGTTAACGTCCCTACAAAACAAACCCAACGATAATATTAATGAAAGAATGAACCGTATGTAACATTGCAACAGACATAATGGAACCTGATAAATTGTATAAGGGCAGCAGCGTTGACCTTTGGCCCTGTATTCAGAATAAAAAGAGCCAAAGATCGTTACCCCAATGAAAAAGACACTGAAACACGTATGTAACATAGCAGCGATGGCGAGACATTGTAGCATCTGTGACCAGAGAGTTTGCGCTGGACCGCGCGAGTGTTGCGAGCGGTTCTCAGTCAGTCAGTCAGTCAGTCAGTCAGTCAGTCAGTCGTTGCGAGTCTGTAGCTCTGTCTAGTTGAGGGCTGTACTCTGTCAGTAGTCGTCGCGTGCAGTACGCTAATAGTCGTCATGCAGAGCGGTCGGTCAGTAGTAGCAGCCGAGTGCGGTTGTGTGATGTAGGCGGTCGGCAACACTGGTCAAGATGGTGAAGGAGGTATACTGTTAATTAATATAATCATTAGATAATGAAAAATTATATTTATTGTAATTAATTCTCCAACAAGTTCCCCAAAAATAATTTTTATTTCAAAAGCATTTTTCAAAAATGTAATGTTTTATTGAACTAAAGAGTTCGTTGCACTTCCCATTTCATTCCACTTCTTTGAAGAAAAATTTCACTAAAATCACAAAAAAAGAGAATATTATTATTTGCAATGCAGTTCCTCCAAGCGCTGCGCAACAACAAGAGCAGAAATGTGACATCCATTTATTCTGAGGTAAGACTTTAATTCTGATTGTTTTGCACAGGGCCAAAGACCGATATTTCGGCTCAATTGAAGTTTCTTGTCACTGAACGGACTTTAAATGTTGTGAAGAATTTATATTTGAGTCGGATTGCGAATTTCACATTTTTGTTGCCATTTTCAATACCTCTCATTGTGGGCGAGGTTACAATTAGCGCAATGTCCATTAGCATCCGTAAATAACATTGTCCATTATTTTAAATTTTGCGGGGAGGTTACAACACACAAAAAAAAAAAAAAAACAAAAAAGTTGCATTTATATCCGCTCCTCAATTGTAGATACCCCTTACACAGCTGTGTGCAATGAATGAGTGCTGGCTGGTAATTAATTGCACTCCTTGGAGGGAAATGCCATAGGAAGTAGTCTTTAAAAAGTGAATGTTTTTCGTTAAAAGACAAAAGTTGCTTTAGAAAAAAGTAATAGTGGGGCTTTTGTTGTTGAACAAAATAAGTACAATGAACATACGTTATCAGATTTGCGCAATGCAGCTTCACACTACCTTTTGATTATAACACAATATACTATACATCGTCCCGAACCGTGACCAGAGTCGCGAGACGAGCAGAGCACGCCGCCGACGCCCGCTCAGTACAACCGTCCACCCGCTACTACTGTCGACCGACTACTACCTCTCCCGACTCGCGCTACAATATATATAACAACTGTTCCTGGCGACCCGGTGCGTGCCACTACTGTCGTCTGGCGCGGTCCAAGCGCCGACTAGCAACGATAAATAACTCTCTGGTCAGACAGAGATGCTGTCATGCCTCGCCATCGCTCTGGTAACGAATACATACGTGTTGCAGCGTGCGTACCACCGGAACACGCAGTGGCGGAGCCAAAGACTGTGTTGTCGAGGTCGAGTGCGAGCGGGAAGAGAGGCAGCGTCGGCACGGAGATGCAAGCGAGCGAGACGCACGGGGGCTGCGGCGTGGCGCGTTTGCGGTCGGCGCCTTTGGTGGCAACGGCCGGGACAAGCAGCGGTGTATGGTGTGGTGCGGGGCGGACAGGGGCGGCGGTGGACGGGGAGGAGGCGGCGCGACGACGGCATGGGGGCGAAAACGGGACGGGGGACGGCGGATGTTGAGAGGCGTCACGCGCGGACAGGACACAGGACACAGACACAGAGACACACAGATTGGAAAGGGAGGGTGCGCGGTAGTAGTTGGGAATGTGCGTACCGTGCGGGATGGGAGTGGGCGAGGAACACGGTCGTGGCCCCTGTTTGTGGGTGCGTGTGATGACGTCGGTGTGTTGTGGGAAGGGAAGGTGCTGTGGCGGCGGCGCGTAATGGGCGTAGGCCGAAAAGAGAAAGGAACGTGGGCAGTGTGTTGGCAAGCGTCGGTTCGACTGCGACGTTGATGGGCAGGGCAAGGTTAATGGTGGTAGGAGTAGGCGTGTGGGCGCAAAAAATCTGCCGCTGCAGGCGGTGCCGTAACCGCCATGGGGCGGGAAGGAGAGAGGGCCAAAGAAAGAAAGAAAGAAGAAAACAAAATAAAAAAAAAAAAAGGAGGGGGGGGGGGGGCGAAAGGAAGGCAGGAAGGACAAGAGGCGAGGCGACGGCTTGCTTTGTGTATCGGTCGGTCTCTGGCTATGCTTCGTTTTCTGCAGCAGGGTCGGTGCGCGGCGTGGCTCGCGGCAGTGGGAACGCCTGGCGGCTGGACGGCCAGCAATGCGGTTGGATGGGCGGCCACAGCACCGCACCTGTGCCCGAGGAGGAGACGCTGGCGGCGGGCCCTGAGGTGAGGCCGGCTCGGCTCGGCTGGGGCTGTGGATGTGTAGGTGTGCGCCGCTGCTGCAACAACGAGTAAAACGCGAGAAGAAGGGATGGCGGTAGAGAGAAAAAAAAAAAAAAGGTCGTGTTGTGTTGATGCGCAGGCAGACGCGTACAGAGAGACGAGCCCGGTCTGCAGCAGGGTGTGGCCGTGCCGAGTGCAGAGCAGCGGCGGCTCGGTTCGGTTCGGTTCGGCCCGGCGGGCCGCGCTGTTGTCGCGGACGTGAGCGCCCCCTGGCGGGTGGCCGGAGGCGGCGCGGCGTGTTGGACGTGTGGCTGGTGGCAGTGCACAATTTGCGAGTGGCTGGCGGTGTGGCGTGGCGGTTGGCGCGTCGGGCGGCGGAGAGGGAGAGAGAGGAGAGGTATGTGTTGCGGGCGCCCTTTGCTGCGCTGCGTCGTTGCGTGTGCCGTACAGGGCGGGCGCTTGTCGACTGTGTGGGCGGTGTGGCGAATTGGCGTGAAACGGCTGCCGAGAGGTGTGTGGTAGCGAGCCGGTCGGTGTCAGTGCGAAGGGGAATGTGCGTGCGTTTGGCGGTTTCGGTGTGCTTTTTGCGGCGTGAGAGTGGGAATTAGTGGGGCCGGCTGTTGTGTTTGTTCCTTGTGTCTTGTGTCGTGTAGGTAGCTTGATGGCAACGTGGAAGGACGCCGGTTTCGTTTCGAGCCTTGCGTGTGGTTGTCGACGTTGACTGGTTGGCGTGTGCCGATGCACGTGCATGTGTGGGTCGCGAGTGCGTTTTTGGCTGGCTGTGTGTGTGTGTGTGTTTTGGGGGGGAAGGGGGAGGCGGTGGTGAAAGTGCAGTCGTTGCCACGGGCGTCGTCGGGTCGGGTGGGGCTGGGGCTGTGCGTCGTGGCGGAAAGGTGGTAGGTTGCGGGAAGCGAGCCCGTCGTTGACGGTGTCGCGTGAGTTGTGAATCGAGTGGGGCGCGGGGCGCGGGGCGCGGGACAGGAGCAGCGTGCCGCTGCGTCGTGGTCGTCAGCAGAGGCTGTGCGTGTGCTTGTCCTTTTTGTGGGCGGTTCGTGCGAGGCGTTTTTGTTTTGTGTTGCCCTAGTTGTTAGTTTATTTTGTTTGTGTTTGTTATTTTGAGACGACGACTGGTTGGTGGCGTGCGCGCGAAGTGGCGGTGTGCGCTTCCCGTGTCGTTTGTGTTGTTTTTTTTTTGTTTTTGTTTTTGTGTGTTTTTTTTTGCACTGGGCCCCGGGGGGTGGGTGGGTGCGTGCGTGTGTGTCGATTGCCGGCTGGCGAAAGGTGCGCCATCGGCGGGGTGGGTCGCCGGCACGAGTAGAGGCGGCGGCGTTGTTGCTGTTGTTGTGTGGTGTTTGTTTTGTTCGGCTGTGTCGGCGAGCTGTGTTGCGGTGCGTGTGAATGGTGGTGCAAAAGTGCTGGCGTTGGGGCTGCGACTGCGACGGCGGCGAGCCGCGGGCGCGCATGATAGTGATGTTGTGAACAGCGGCTGTGTACGGTAGTGGTGTTGTTGTAGCACGACGTGCATCCGGGCCGGCGCGGAAAGCGCAGTTGCGGGCGGTTGCCCTTCGGTGCCAGCCATGTCGCGTGAGCGGCGGGTTGCTGTGGTGTCGACACGTGGTGCTCTGGGTTGTTGTGTGGTGCCCTTTGGCCGGTGGGGGTGGTTCGCGTGCGTCTCGTTCGCGCTCGGTATCTGGTCGTGGTCGTGCTGCTCCCCCGTCTGTCGGCGGTTTTCGACGTCGTCTGTACGTTTTTGTCCGTTTGCGGCGGTGCCTGCCGACGTCGTCCCGTCGCGACCTTTCAACCGAAAGTGTGGCGCCCGAAGGTGAACGAACGTAACCCTGACCTCGGCGCTTTACGCTGAGCCGAGCGAACCGAACCGAACCTAACCTGTGGTGTGGTGAGGTGAGCTCAGCCTGTGAGCCCCAAACGTCTACGTAAGGTAAGCTGTCCGGCGGCTCACGCCTCACGTTTTGAACGCTTTTTTAACCTACGTTTGACGCTTCTTAACCTAGCACTGACCCCTTAACCTAACGTGTAACGTAACCTAACGTAACCTAACCTAACCTAACCTAACCTAACCTAACCTAACCTAACCTCTGACGCCTGACGTGTTTGAATGCTTAACCTAAGTTTGACGCTTAACCTAACCCAAGTCCCCTTAACCTAACCCACGTCCACCTAACCTAACCGAACCTAACCTAGACGTGTAAACGTAATGTGTAACGCGCAACGTGTAAGGTCGGCTGTCGTGTGTGCTGACGGCAGATTGGGTTGGTCTGTAGATTCGGATTGCGGTTTGCCTCGGTCGAGGGGTTGGGTCGGAAGCGGCGAGGGGCGGCGGCGCCTGTTGCGCAGGCGGCGTCCGTTTGCGGCGGGCAATTGTTGAGAAACGGCTGTGAATGTTGGCGGGCGAGAGGAGGAGGACGGCGCGCGATGTGGCCCGACGGCTGCGGGCCGATCGGGAAACGGCGGGAGGGCGACGGAAGGCGATGGGGCGGCGGAGGCGCGTTTGCACGGCCGTCATCGCCGCACGCCTCGGCTTGTGTGGCTGTGGCGCCGGCCGCGCTGGCCGGGCTGCCGCGGCGACGGTGTGGGAGTTTTGCCGAAGGTTTGGCCATTGTGGCGGGTCGTCGGCTGGGGCTGTGGGGGCGGCATTTGGGCGGGGGCGGCGATTCTCGGCGGGCCGACCCAGGCTGTAGCGCGCGGTAGCTGCAGTTTGGCCGTGGTTTGCGGCGCTGCCGTGGCGACTGGTTGGCGACTGTGGTGTGGCTGTGTGTAGCCCCATCCTCGGTGGTTTGAAAGGCGCGGGCGGTTGTGGCGCAGCTTTGGGGCTGCTCCGCACAGGCTGTCGGACGTTGGGCGGTAGCAAGCGCGGGAGGCGCGGCGCGGCGGCGCGCAGAGTGGCGGCCGCTCTCTCGGCCGTCCGCGCCCGCCCGCGACACTGGCTGGGCCCTTGTGATTCTCTGCTCTGCTCTGCCGTGCTGTGCTGTGCTTGCGTGCCTGCCGTCCCGCTCGCTCTCGCTCTCGCTCTCGCTGTGTGTTACGCGCGTCGTCGAAATGGCAGATCAGGCGGCTACGAACGAGACTGCTGCGGCACCCGCCGCCACCGGCACTACGAAGAAGGCCAAGTCTGCGTCGTCTGCGAAGAAGCCGCGCGCCAAGCCTGCGCACCCGCGCACCTCTGAGATGGTGACGGCCGCCATCAAGAGTCTGAAGGAGCGCGGCGGGTCGTCGCTGCAGGCGATCAAGAAGTACATAGCCGCGCACTACAAGCTGGACGCGGAGAAGCTGGCGCCGTTTATCAAGAAGTACCTCAAGTCGGCCGTCGTGGCGGGCGAGCTGGTGCAGACGAAGGGGAAGGGCGCGTCCGGCTCGTTCAAGCTTGCCGGCGCCGGCGGCGGGGGGGCGGCCGAGGGCGGCAAGGCTCGTGCTGGCGGTGCCAAGAAGAAGCGCGCCGCTCCGGCCAGCAAGGAGAAGAAGGGCGCCCGTGCGGCCGGCGCAAAGAAGGCTGGTGGCGTGAAGGCGGCGACCGGTCGGAAGGCGGGCGCCGCCAAGAAGGCGTCTGCGGCGTCGGCCGCTCCCGCGGGTGCGAAGAAGGCGGCTGCGGCCAAGCCGGCCAAGGCCAAGTCGCCGTCGAAGGCGAAGAAGGCCGCCAAGGTTCCGACGAAGAAGCCGAAGGCGCCGCGCCCGAAGAAGGCGACGACGCCGTCTAAGGCGAAGGCTTCGCCCAAGAAGAAGAAGTAGAGTAGAGTAGAGGAGAAAGAGATGGGAAAGGAAGGGTTTGGCGCTTGACCCCGTCGTCCCCACCCCCCGTCGTCGTCTAGTGGCGCGCAAGAGACGCGCGGCCCAAAACGGCCCTTCTCAGGGCCATCAAAGCACGTCGGGGAAGGTTTTGATTGTCGTGTTGCGTTTGGTGTGGGTGTCTGTCTGTATGCCCGTGGGGATGCTGTTTGCGTGCCGTGGTGGTTTGATTGCGGGGGTCGGTGGCGGGTGTGGGCGGCGGTAGCGGTAAGCGGTGTTGTTGTTGTCGTGGTTGATTGTCGCCGTGTTTGTGGCGGCGGCCGACGGTTGGTTTTCTGTCACGTTGTTTTGTTTGAATACGTTGGTTGGCTTGCCTGCGTTCGTTCTTCTCGGATGTGTGTCTTGTCTAGTCGTGTCTGGTCTTTGTTTTGTTTCTTTGTGTGTGTTATGTTTTGCAACGGGGGGCACGTTGAGATGTGGAAGGAGTCGGCGGGGATTTCGGTGGCGTGTAGAGCGAGCGAGCGCGCCTGCCTGGCCGTTGGCCGTCGGAGTGGAGTGCGGGTTTTTTTTGTTTTCGAAACGAAAGCGGCGGCCGGCCAGCCACCCGTGCGGTGTGACGTCGGCCGTTGGGTATTGTGCGCTTTGAGCGCCGGGGAGGGATGATGTGTGATTGTTGCGCGCTGCTAGCAGGCAGGCAGAGTGAGCGGGTGTGTGTGGCGGACGGACGGGAAGTGGTGGTTTTTGTTTTTGGGTTGCGGGGCGAGAGGCAGGCGACCGACAAAGTTTGCTCGCGACGGAGAGATGTTAGTGGCCCTGAAAAGGGCCGTTTTTGTTTGTGCGGTGCGGTGCCGCGGCGCGGTTTAGGCGCGCTCGCCGCGGATGCGGCGCGCGAGCTGGATGTCCTTGGGCATGATGGTGACGCGCTTGGCGTGGATTGCGCACAGGTTGGTGTCTTCGAAGAGGCCGACGAGGTAGGCCTCGCTGGCCTCCTGCAGGGCCATGACTGCGGAGCTCTGGAAGCGCAGGTCGGTCTTGAAGTCCTGGGCGATCTCGCGCACTAGGCGCTGGAATGGCAGCTTGCGGATGAGCAGCTCTGTGCTCTTCTGGTAGCGCCTGATTTCTCGCAGGGCGACGGTGCCCGGCCTGTAGCGGTGGGGCTTCTTGACGCCTCCGGTGGCGGGCGCGCTCTTCCTCGCCGCCTTGGTGGCGAGCTGTTTGCGCGGCGCCTTTCCGCCGGTGGACTTGCGGGCCGTTTGCTTTGTGCGGGCCATGGCGGTAGCGTTGGCGGTAGCGGAGCGGCGTGCGTGGAGGTTAGGTGCGGCGCGGCGTCCGGTGCTGCCTTGACAACGGGCCCGCGCGCCTCCGTGCTGCGCTTATATGCCCTCGGTTGCGCGTGGTGGGGGGAGGGCGGGCCAGAGTCTATATAGGGGGGCGGCGGGCGCGCTGGGCGCAGACCGTAGCCGACTCGCCAGCCGCTGCAGCTGCTGTTTGTGCACGTTTTGCTTTGCCCGAGGAAGGAAGGATGACAGGCCGCGGCAAGGGAGGAAAGGGGCTCGGCAAGGGTGGCGCCAAGCGGCACCGCAAGGTGTTGCGCGACAACATCCAGGGCATCACGAAGCCCGCCATCCGCCGCCTGGCTCGCAGGGGCGGCGTGAAGCGCATCTCTGGTCTGATCTACGAGGAGACCCGCGGGGTGCTGAAGGTGTTCCTGGAGAACGTGATCCGCGACGCGGTGACGTACACTGAGCACGCCAAGCGCAAGACTGTGACGGCCATGGACGTGGTGTACGCCCTGAAGAGGCAGGGGCGCACCCTGTACGGTTTCGGCGGTTAGGCTGCGTCGCAGCGGGCGCTGGCCTTCCCGCGGCCGTGCTTGTGGGTGGGAGAGACTAGAAAACGGCCCTTTTCAGGGCCACCACACTGTTCGGAAGTTGAAAAGTGCGAAAGAGTCTGTGTTGTTGTTGTTGTTGTTGCTGCGTGTGTGTGCGCTGTGTTGTTCGTTTGTTTGTTTGTTTGTTTGTTTGTTTGTTTCTTTCTTTCTTTCCGTTTGAGCGACGTGATGTGGCTGGGAGGGGAGAAGGAAAGGAAACGTGTCATGTGGCTGGCTGTGTGTGGAGCTGCTTCGTTTGTGTTTGTTATTGTGTGTCTTTGTATCGATCGCGACGGAGATGGCGGGCTGTGTGTTGTTGTGCGAGAGAGGCGGTAATTATTTGCTTGCGTGGTTTGGCTCTGTGTGTTTGCGGCGGCGTTGGGGTTTCCGAGGCAAGGCGTGTGGGCATAGGCGGCCGGATCAGCTGTTTCGTTCGTGTCGACGGCCGTTGCGCGCGGGAGTGGAGGGCGGTGTGTCGACACGCCTCCCTTTAACAATGGTCATTATTGCTGCCGTTGTCGTTTGGAAGGCGACTCTGCGACCGTGCAAAATGTGTGTGTGTGTGTGTGTGTGTGTGTGTGTGTGTGTGTGTGCGGGCTGTGTGGACGACAAGATGGCGGACGTGCGCCGGCGGCGGCTGTGCTGTGAAAGTGCAAAGTTGAAACAAAACAAGGTGCGGCGAGGACGACTGAAATTTTGCTTTGGACGTAGGTTTGTGTGGTGGCCCTGAAAAGGGCCGATTGTTGTGGGCCGGGCCGAGCCGAGCCGGCAAAGCGCGTTGCGTGCAGGGGAGCACGCGGCGCTGCGATTGCCTGGCCTCCTTTAGGCCTTCTTCTCGGTCTTCTTTGGCAGCAGGACGGCCTGGATGTTGGGTAGGACACCACCCTGTGCGATGGTGACGCCCGACAGGAGCTTGTTGAGCTCCTCGTCGTTGCGGATGGCAAGCTGCAGGTGGCGCGGGATGATGCGCGTCTTCTTGTTGTCGCGGGCCGCGTTTCCGGCCAGCTCGAGCACCTCAGCCGCGAGGTACTCCATGACGGCGGCGAGGTAGACGGGCGCCCCGGCGCCGACGCGCTCTGCGTAGTTTCCCTTGCGCAGGAGGCGGTGGATTCTGCCGACCGGGAACTGGAGCCCAGCCCTGCTTGAGCGGGACTTTGACTTGCCCTTGACTTTGCCTCCCTTTCCGCGTCCGGACATGGCGATGGGCTAGCGACGGTGCACACGAGAAGGAAACGAAAACGACCGGTGCGAGCGGCAGCGAGTCGAGCAGCGGAGTGCGTGCCGGCGCAGCCGGGGTGGGGGTGCTTTATGGGCTCGGGTGCGGCGGCCGGTTGCGCGCGCGCCCCATTGGTCGGCGGCCGCAACAGGGCGAGCTGGTAAAGGTGCGGCGGCGGCTGGCGGCGGGTGCCACTGTGTGGGGAGACGCTGACTAGAGCGGAGCGCTTGCTACTGGTGTTGCTGCTGCCGCCGTACGTTGGTTCGAGATGCCGCCCAAGACTAGCGGGAAGGCCGCCAAGAAGGCTGGCAAGGCGCAGAAGAACATTTCGAAGGGCGACAAGAAGAAGAAGCGCAAGAGGAAGGAGAGCTATGCCATCTACATCTACAAGGTGCTGAAGCAGGTGCACCCTGACACGGGCATCTCGTCGAAGGCGATGAGCATCATGAACAGCTTCGTGAACGACATTTTCGAGCGCATTGCGGCCGAGGCTTCTCGCCTGGCGCACTACAACAAGCGCTCGACCATCACGTCCCGCGAGATCCAGACCGCTGTGCGGCTGTTGCTGCCTGGCGAGCTGGCCAAGCACGCCGTGAGCGAGGGCACGAAGGCGGTGACCAAGTACACGAGCTCCAAGTAAGGAGGTGGCTCTGGAACGGAAGGAAGGATGGAGAGAGAATGCTCCTCCGTTGCGAGAGCGGCAAAACGGCCCTTTTCAGGGCCACCAACTTGCCTTTTGCGGGAAGGGCGGAATTGTTGTTGTTGTTTGTGTGGACGGCTGTGATGTATGTGTGCATTTTGATTGTGGGTGGGGGGGCGCGTCAAAGCGTGTTGCGCGGGGTACGGCCACGAGGTTGGTCGCCGTGGCGTGGAATGGTGGCACGCCTCGTTGGCGTGGTTTTTGACCCATTTGGTGTTGTTGGTGTGTGTGTTACCTGTCTGCGAGGGGGGACAGTGCGATCGCCGACTTTTGTGTCACCGTAACGACGGCCGTTTGCGGGTTTGTTTTTTGCACATCATACATGGCGAGGGTGAAATGTGAAATGTTGTTTTTTTTTGTGGTTTTTGTTTGCCGCCCACTATTCCCTTTGCTGTACGCCGAGTTTGACAATGGTGCGACGTAACTGCAGCGTGGAGGTGTGTGAGTGACGTTGAAATGAACGTGCCATGAAGACGCATTGTTGTTGCATTGTACTGTACGTGTACGGCGACACGCACGATGATGTACCATTCGACTCTGATTTTTGATAGCCGTGTCTGACTGATTGCGTACGACGCACGCACACCGATGTCGTCATTCAAGATGCACGCGTGTCCAGTGCAGTACAGTAAGCGCGACGCTAGACGACGGCGGCGGCGGCGGCGGCCGTTTTTGGCGAATGTCTGTACACGTGTTTGTCTGTGTCCATCCGGTATGTATTTGTTTGTTTGAAAGTGTTTTGTGTGTCGGTGACGTGGTCCGATCCGTCGCCCCCCTGAGTAACTGTCGATCGGCGCGATAGACCGGCGTCACGCAACTGAACCGAAGTCGTGGGCACACCCGTCATACTGTTGTACACCGTCGCGCTGAGAACGGTAACGACAGGTTGACTTTGATCGGTCGAATGTCTGGGCAGAACGTGAGGAAGGAGGCAAGAGTGCAGGAGGAAAGGACAGAGGGGGGGGGGCAAAAGAGAGAGGAAGGGAAAAAGGGGAGAAACGCATTCGTAGAGCAACGGAACGTTCCCGTGTCGGAGGCGTATTGGAGCCGCACTGAAATGCGTTTAACGGCGGCGCGGCTGCAAGTGTCTGCCGTGGTGAACGTTACCTTTGACGGCTGCATTGGCCTTTGCTTTTTGCTTTTGCTTTCGCTTTCGCTTTCCCGGTTGTACGTAACGTTTGTTGGTATGGTTGGTTCTGAGGAAGAGTGTGTGACAGTGCCGTGCCGTCCATGTTCGTGTGCCCTCCCATTGTGTGTATGCTATTGTCTGTGTACTTGAATGATGTATGTAGGTGTTAGTGGACGTGTTTTACCAGTGGGGGGAAATGGATCGTCGATAGTTGGCGTCACTCTGTCACGGTCGAGATGACGCACCCTCCGTACAGAAAGGTGTCGGGAAAGTGTGTGTGTGTGTGTGTGTGTGTGTGTGTGTGTGTGTGTGTGTGTGTGCGTGCGTGCGTCCGTGAATTGGCAGTGTTTGGAGGTGGGCGTGCCCTGCATGTGGCCCGGAAGGCTGTTCGTTTGGCGGTAGTGTTGTGTGGACAGGGGAGGGGCATGCGTAACGCTGCTGGCATGGCATTTCGGGAGATGGGAGGGGGCAAACGAGGAAACGAGGAGCGGCGGCCAAAGACGGGACGGGGAGGGGCGCGGTGTGGGTGGCTTGCGCCTGTGCTCGGCGTTGTGGTTTGTGCAAAAGAGGAGGAGAAAAACAATGAGTTGCCAGGGAGGGGAGCGGTGTTGTGTTGTGGTTGTCGTGGTGTAGCCGCAGACGCGGCTGTCAGTGAACGTGGCGAGACGGACGGATGCGCGGAGGGGCGGGGGCGGCGCATTTCGCCGGTGCCGTGCCGTGCCGTGCCATGCCATGCCTGAAAGCCGCGTGGTCGCTGTGTTGTTGGTGGCGTGGGGGCGAGGAGAGTACCGTACGGGTGTGCTTGTGCGCCGGAAATGGCACACTGCGCCTGCCCGTCTTGGAGGCTGATGGCTGTGGTGTGGAAATGGGGCGCGGTGATGTTGAAGCAGTTGAAGAACAGAAAAGAAACCAAGAAGAAAACGGAAGGCGTGATGCGGCGGTGGTGGTGAGAGCGGGAAAAACAAAACAAAACAAAAAAAAAGAAAGAAAAAAAAAACAACAAGAAAAAAGAAGGAAAAACAACAAGAAACAAAAAAAGAAAACAAAAAGTCTATCAATATTAAAATGTAAATGGAAATGGAAATGGAAATGGACCCAGGTATAACCTCCCTGCACAAATAGCAGAGAGTCCGATGATAATAAAAATGTGCCAGAATGTTAACGTCCCTACAAAACAAACCCAACGATAATATTAATGAAAGAATGAACCGTATGTAACATTGCAACAGACATAATGGAACCTGATAAATTGTATAAGGGCAGCAGCGTTGACCTTTGGCCCTGTATTCAGAATAAAAAGAGCCAAAGATCGTTACCCCAATGAAAAAGACACTGAAACACACGTATGTAACATAGCAGCGATGGCGAGACATTGTAGCATCTGTGACCAGAGAGTTTGCGCTGGACCGCGCGAGTGTTGCGAGCGGTTCTCAGTCAGTCAGTCAGTCAGTCAGTCAGTCAGTCAGTCGTTGCGAGTCTGTAGCTCTGTCTAGTTGAGGGCTGTACTCTGTCAGTAGTCGTCGCGTGCAGTACGCTAATAGTCGTCATGCAGAGCGGTCGGTCAGTAGTAGCAGCCGAGTGCGGTTGTGTGATGTAGGCGGTCGGCAACACTGGTCAAGATGGTGAAGGAGGTATACTGTTAATTAATATAATCATTAGATAATGAAAAATTATATTTATTGTAATTAATTCTCCAACAAGTTCCCCAAAAATAATTTTTATTTCAAAAGCATTTTTCAAAAATGTAATGTTTTATTGAACTAAAGAGTTCGTTGCACTTCCCATTTCATTCCACTTCTTTGAAGAAAAATTTCACTAAAATCACAAAAAAAGAGAATATTATTATTTGCAATGCAGTTCCTCCAAGCGCTGCGCAACAACAAGAGCAGAAATGTGACATCCATTTATTCTGAGGTAAGACTTTAATTCTGATTGTTTTGCACAGGGCCAAAGACCGATATTTCGGCTCAATTGAAGTTTCTTGTCACTGAACGGACTTTAAATGTTGTGAAGAATTTATATTTGAGTCGGATTGCGAATTTCACATTTTTGTTGCCATTTTCAATACCTCTCATTGTGGGCGAGGTTACAATTAGCGCAATGTCCATTAGCATCCGTAAATAACATTGTCCATTATTTTAAATTTTGCGGGGAGGTTACAACACACAAAAAAAAAAAAAAAAACAAAAAAGTTGCATTTATATCCGCTCCTCAATTGTAGATACCCCTTACACAGCTGTGTGCAATGAATGAGTGCTGGCTGGTAATTAATTGCACTCCTTGGAGGGAAATGCCATAGGAAGTAGTCTTTAAAAAGTGAATGTTTTTCGTTAAAAGACAAAAGTTGCTTTAGAAAAAAGTAATAGTGGGGCTTTTGTTGTTGAACAAAATAAGTACAATGAACATACGTTATCAGATTTGCGCAATGCAGCTTCACACTACCTTTTGATTATAACACAATATACTATACATCGTCCCGAACCGTGACCAGAGTCGCGAGACGAGCAGAGCACGCCGCCGACGCCCGCTCAGTACAACCGTCCACCCGCTACTACTGTCGACCGACTACTACCTCTCCCCTCGCGCTACAATATATATAACAACTGTTCCTGGCGACCCGGTGCGTGCCACTACTGTCGTCTGGCGCGGTCCAAGCGCCGACTAGCAACGATAAATAACTCTCTGGTCAGACAGAGATGCTGTCATGCCTCGCCATCGCTCTGGTAACGAATACATACGTGTTGCAGCGTGCGTACCACCGGAACACGCAGTGGCGGAGCCAAAGACTGTGTTGTCGAGGTCGAGTGCGAGCGGGAAGAGAGGCAGCGTCGGCACGGAGATGCAAGCGAGCGAGACGCACGGGGGCTGCGGCGTGGCGCGTTTGCGGTCGGCGCCTTTGGTGGCAACGGCCGGGACAAGCAGCGGTGTATGGTGTGGTGCGGGGCGGACAGGGGCGGCGGTGGACGGGGAGGAGGCGGCGCGACGACGGCATGGGGGCGAAAACGGGACGGGGGACGGCGGATGTTGAGAGGCGTCACGCGCGGACAGGACACAGGACACAGACACAGAGACACACAGATTGGAAAGGGAGGGTGCGCGGTAGTAGTTGGGAATGTGCGTACCGTGCGGGATGGGAGTGGGCGAGGAACACGGTCGTGGCCCCTGTTTGTGGGTGCGTGTGATGACGTCGGTGTGTTGTGGGAAGGGAAGGTGCTGTGGCGGCGGCGCGTAATGGGCGTAGGCCGAAAAGAGAAAGGAACGTGGGCAGTGTGTTGGCAAGCGTCGGTTCGACTGCGACGTTGATGGGCAGGGCAAGGTTAATGGTGGTAGGAGTAGGCGTGTGGGCGCAAAAAATCTGCCGCTGCAGGCGGTGCCGTAACCGCCATGGGGCGGGAAGGAGAGAGGGCCAAAGAAAGAAAGAAAGAAGAAAACAAAATAAAAAAAAAAAAAGGAGGGGGGGGGGGGGCGAAAGGAAGGCAGGAAGGACAAGAGGCGAGGCGACGGCTTGCTTTGTGTATCGGTCGGTCTCTGGCTATGCTTCGTTTTCTGCAGCAGGGTCGGTGCGCGGCGTGGCTCGCGGCAGTGGGAACGCCTGGCGGCTGGACGGCCAGCAATGCGGTTGGATGGGCGGCCACAGCACCGCACCTGTGCCCGAGGAGGAGACGCTGGCGGCGGGCCCTGAGGTGAGGCCGGCTCGGCTCGGCTGGGGCTGTGGATGTGTAGGTGTGCGCCGCTGCTGCAACAACGAGTAAAACGCGAGAAGAAGGGATGGCGGTAGAGAGAAAAAAAAAAAAAAGGTCGTGTTGTGTTGATGCGCAGGCAGACGCGTACAGAGAGACGAGCCCGGTCTGCAGCAGGGTGTGGCCGTGCCGAGTGCAGAGCAGCGGCGGCTCGGTTCGGTTCGGTTCGGCCCGGCGGGCCGCGCTGTTGTCGCGGACGTGAGCGCCCCCTGGCGGGTGGCCGGAGGCGGCGCGGCGTGTTGGACGTGTGGCTGGTGGCAGTGCACAATTTGCGAGTGGCTGGCGGTGTGGCGTGGCGGTTGGCGCGTCGGGCGGCGGAGAGGGAGAGAGAGGAGAGGTATGTGTTGCGGGCGCCCTTTGCTGCGCTGCGTCGTTGCGTGTGCCGTACAGGGCGGGCGCTTGTCGACTGTGTGGGCGGTGTGGCGAATTGGCGTGAAACGGCTGCCGAGAGGTGTGTGGTAGCGAGCCGGTCGGTGTCAGTGCGAAGGGGAATGTGCGTGCGTTTGGCGGTTTCGGTGTGCTTTTTGCGGCGTGAGAGTGGGAATTAGTGGGGCCGGCTGTTGTGTTTGTTCCTTGTGTCTTGTGTCGTGTAGGTAGCTTGATGGCAACGTGGAAGGACGCCGGTTTCGTTTCGAGCCTTGCGTGTGTGGTTGTCGACGTTGACTGGTTGGCGTGTGCCGATGCACGTGCATGTGTGGGTCGCGAGTGCGTTTTTGGCTGGCTGTGTGTGTGTGTGTGTTTTGGGGGGGAAGGGGGAGGCGGTGGTGAAAGTGCAGTCGTTGCCACGGGCGTCGTCGGGTCGGGTGGGGCTGGGGCTGTGCGTCGTGGCGGAAAGGTGGTAGGTTGCGGGAAGCGAGCCCGTCGTTGACGGTGTCGCGTGAGTTGTGAATCGAGTGGGGCGCGGGGCGCGGGGCGCGGGACAGGAGCAGCGTGCCGCTGCGTCGTGGTCGTCAGCAGAGGCTGTGCGTGTGCTTGTCCTTTTTGTGGGCGGTTCGTGCGAGGCGTTTTTGTTTTGTGTTGCCCTAGTTGTTAGTTTATTTTGTTTGTGTTTGTTATTTTGAGACGACGACTGGTTGGTGGCGTGCGCGCGAAGTGGCGGTGTGCGCTTCCCGTGTCGTTTGTGTTGTTTTTTTTTTGTTTTTGTTTTTGTGTGTTTTTTTTTGCACTGGGCCCCGGGGGGTGGGTGGGTGCGTGCGTGTGTGTCGATTGCCGGCTGGCGAAAGGTGCGCCATCGGCGGGGTGGGTCGCCGGCACGAGTAGAGGCGGCGGCGTTGTTGCTGTTGTTGTGTGGTGTTTGTTTTGTTCGGCTGTGTCGGCGAGCTGTGTTGCGGTGCGTGTGAATGGTGGTGCAAAAGTGCTGGCGTTGGGGCTGCGACTGCGACGGCGGCGAGCCGCGGGCGCGCATGATAGTGATGTTGTGAACAGCGGCTGTGTACGGTAGTGGTGTTGTTGTAGCACGACGTGCATCCGGGCCGGCGCGGAAAGCGCAGTTGCGGGCGGTTGCCCTTCGGTGCCAGCCATGTCGCGTGAGCGGCGGGTTGCTGTGGTGTCGACACGTGGTGCTCTGGGTTGTTGTGTGGTGCCCTTTGGCCGGTGGGGGTGGTTCGCGTGCGTCTCGTTCGCGCTCGGTATCTGGTCGTGGTCGTGCTGCTCCCCCGTCTGTCGGCGGTTTTCGACGTCGTCTGTACGTTTTTGTCCGTTTGCGGCGGTGCCTGCCGACGTCGTCCCGTCGCGACCTTTCAACCGAAAGTGTGGCGCCCGAAGGTGAACGAACGTAACCCTGACCTCGGCGCTTTACGCTGAGCCGAGCGAACCGAACCGAACCTAACCTGTGGTGTGGTGAGGTGAGCTCAGCCTGTGAGCCCCAAACGTCTACGTAAGGTAAGCTGTCCGGCGGCTCACGCCTCACGTTTTGAACGCTTTTTTAACCTACGTTTGACGCTTCTTAACCTAGCACTGACCCCTTAACCTAACGTGTAACGTAACCTAACGTAACCTAACCTAACCTAACCTAACCTAACCTAACCTAACCTAACCTCTGACGCCTGACGTGTTTGAATGCTTAACCTAAGTTTGACGCTTAACCTAACCCAAGTCCCCTTAACCTAACCCACGTCCACCTAACCTAACCGAACCTAACCTAGACGTGTAAACGTAATGTGTAACGCGCAACGTGTAAGGTCGGCTGTCGTGTGTGCTGACGGCAGATTGGGTTGGTCTGTAGATTCGGATTGCGGTTTGCCTCGGTCGAGGGGTTGGGTCGGAAGCGGCGAGGGGCGGCGGCGCCTGTTGCGCAGGCGGCGTCCGTTTGCGGCGGGCAATTGTTGAGAAACGGCTGTGAATGTTGGCGGGCGAGAGGAGGAGGACGGCGCGCGATGTGGCCCGACGGCTGCGGGCCGATCGGGAAACGGCGGGAGGGCGACGGAAGGCGATGGGGCGGCGGAGGCGCGTTTGCACGGCCGTCATCGCCGCACGCCTCGGCTTGTGTGGCTGTGGCGCCGGCCGCGCTGGCCGGGCTGCCGCGGCGACGGTGTGGGAGTTTTGCCGAAGGTTTGGCCATTGTGGCGGGTCGTCGGCTGGGGCTGTGGGGGCGGCATTTGGGCGGGGGCGGCGATTCTCGGCGGGCCGACCCAGGCTGTAGCGCGCGGTAGCTGCAGTTTGGCCGTGGTTTGCGGCGCTGCCGTGGCGACTGGTTGGCGACTGTGGTGTGGCTGTGTGTAGCCCCATCCTCGGTGGTTTGAAAGGCGCGGGCGGTTGTGGCGCAGCTTTGGGGCTGCTCCGCACAGGCTGTCGGACGTTGGGCGGTAGCAAGCGCGGGAGGCGCGGCGCGGCGGCGCGCAGAGTGGCGGCCGCTCTCTCGGCCGTCCGCGCCCGCCCGCGACACTGGCTGGGCCCTTGTGATTCTCTGCTCTGCTCTGCCGTGCTGTGCTGTGCTTGCGTGCCTGCCGTCCCGCTCGCTCTCGCTCTCGCTCTCGCTGTGTGTTACGCGCGTCGTCGAAATGGCAGATCAGGCGGCTACGAACGAGACTGCTGCGGCACCCGCCGCCACCGGCACTACGAAGAAGGCCAAGTCTGCGTCGTCTGCGAAGAAGCCGCGCGCCAAGCCTGCGCACCCGCGCACCTCTGAGATGGTGACGGCCGCCATCAAGAGTCTGAAGGAGCGCGGCGGGTCGTCGCTGCAGGCGATCAAGAAGTACATAGCCGCGCACTACAAGCTGGACGCGGAGAAGCTGGCGCCGTTTATCAAGAAGTACCTCAAGTCGGCCGTCGTGGCGGGCGAGCTGGTGCAGACGAAGGGGAAGGGCGCGTCCGGCTCGTTCAAGCTTGCCGGCGCCGGCGGCGGGGGGGCGGCCGAGGGCGGCAAGGCTCGTGCTGGCGGTGCCAAGAAGAAGCGCGCCGCTCCGGCCAGCAAGGAGAAGAAGGGCGCCCGTGCGGCCGGCGCAAAGAAGGCTGGTGGCGTGAAGGCGGCGACCGGTCGGAAGGCGGGCGCCGCCAAGAAGGCGTCTGCGGCGTCGGCCGCTCCCGCGGGTGCGAAGAAGGCGGCTGCGGCCAAGCCGGCCAAGGCCAAGTCGCCGTCGAAGGCGAAGAAGGCCGCCAAGGTTCCGACGAAGAAGCCGAAGGCGCCGCGCCCGAAGAAGGCGACGACGCCGTCTAAGGCGAAGGCTTCGCCCAAGAAGAAGAAGTAGAGTAGAGTAGAGGAGAAAGAGATGGGAAAGGAAGGGTTTGGCGCTTGACCCCGTCGTCCCCACCCCCCGTCGTCGTCTAGTGGCGCGCAAGAGACGCGCGGCCCAAAACGGCCCTTCTCAGGGCCATCAAAGCACGTCGGGGAAGGTTTTGATTGTCGTGTTGCGTTTGGTGTGGGTGTCTGTCTGTATGCCCGTGGGGATGCTGTTTGCGTGCCGTGGTGGTTTGATTGCGGGGGTCGGTGGCGGGTGTGGGCGGCGGTAGCGGTAAGCGGTGTTGTTGTTGTCGTGGTTGATTGTCGCCGTGTTTGTGGCGGCGGCCGACGGTTGGTTTTCTGTCACGTTGTTTTGTTTGAATACGTTGGTTGGCTTGCCTGCGTTCGTTCTTCTCGGATGTGTGTCTTGTCTAGTCGTGTCTGGTCTTTGTTTTGTTTCTTTGTGTGTGTTATGTTTTGCAACGGGGGGCACGTTGAGATGTGGAAGGAGTCGGCGGGGATTTCGGTGGCGTGTAGAGCGAGCGAGCGCGCCTGCCTGGCCGTTGGCCGTCGGAGTGGAGTGCGGGTTTTTTT
Source organism: Schistocerca piceifrons (assembly GCF_021461385.2). NCBI lineage: Eukaryota > Metazoa > Arthropoda > Insecta > Orthoptera > Acrididae > Schistocerca > Schistocerca piceifrons. Next base: position 44,555 of record NW_025729034.1, on the reverse strand, counting down.
TGTTTTCGAAACGAAAGCGGCGGCCGGCCAGCCACCCGTGCGGTGTGACGTCGGCCGTTGGGTATTGTGCGCTTTGAGCGCCGGGGAGGGATGATGTGTGATTGTTGCGCGCTGCTAGCAGGCAGGCAGAGTGAGCGGGTGTGTGTGGCGGACGGACGGGAAGTGGTGGTTTTTGTTTTTGGGTTGCGGGGCGAGAGGCAGGCGACCGACAAAGTTTGCTCGCGACGGAGAGATGTTAGTGGCCCTGAAAAGGGCCGTTTTTGTTTGTGCGGTGCGGTGCCGCGGCGCGGTTTAGGCGCGCTCGCCGCGGATGCGGCGCGCGAGCTGGATGTCCTTGGGCATGATGGTGACGCGCTTGGCGTGGATTGCGCACAGGTTGGTGTCTTCGAAGAGGCCGACGAGGTAGGCCTCGCTGGCCTCCGCCATGACTGCGGAGCTCTGGAAGCGCAGGTCGGTCTTGAAGTCCTGGGCGATCTCGCGCACTAGGCGCTGGAATGGCAGCTTGCGGATGAGCAGCTCTGTGCTCTTCTGGTAGCGCCTGATTTCTCGCAGGGCGACGGTGCCCGGCCTGTAGCGGTGGGGCTTCTTGACGCCTCCGGTGGCGGGCGCGCTCTTCCTCGCCGCCTTGGTGGCGAGCTGTTTGCGCGGCGCCTTTCCGCCGGTGGACTTGCGGGCCGTTTGCTTTGTGCGGGCCATGGCGGTAGCGTTGGCGGTAGCGGAGCGGCGTGCGTGGAGGTTAGGTGCGGCGCGGCGTCCGGTGCTGCCTTGACAACGGGCCCGCGCGCCTCCGTGCTGCGCTTATATGCCCTCGGTTGCGCGTGGTGGGGGGAGGGCGGGCCAGAGTCTATATAGGGGGGCGGCGGGCGCGCTGGGCGCAGACCGTAGCCGACTCGCCAGCCGCTGCAGCTGCTGTTTGTGCACGTTTTGCTTTGCCCGAGGAAGGAAGGATGACAGGCCGCGGCAAGGGAGGAAAGGGGCTCGGCAAGGGTGGCGCCAAGCGGCACCGCAAGGTGTTGCGCGACAACATCCAGGGCATCACGAAGCCCGCCATCCGCCGCCTGGCTCGCAGGGGCGGCGTGAAGCGCATCTCTGGTCTGATCTACGAGGAGACCCGCGGGGTGCTGAAGGTGTTCCTGGAGAACGTGATCCGCGACGCGGTGACGTACACTGAGCACGCCAAGCGCAAGACTGTGACGGCCATGGACGTGGTGTACGCCCTGAAGAGGCAGGGGCGCACCCTGTACGGTTTCGGCGGTTAGGCTGCGTCGCAGCGGGCGCTGGCCTTCCCGCGGCCGTGCTTGTGGGTGGGAGAGACTAGAAAACGGCCCTTTTCAGGGCCACCACACTGTTCGGAAGTTGAAAAGTGCGAAAGAGTCTGTGTTGTTGTTGTTGTTGTTGCTGCGTGTGTGTGCGCTGTGTTGTTCGTTTGTTTGTTTGTTTGTTTGTTTGTTTGTTTGTTTCTTTCTTTCTTTCCGTTTGAGCGACGTGATGTGGCTGGGAGGGGAGAAGGAAAGGAAACGTGTCATGTGGCTGGCTGTGTGTGGAGCTGCTTCGTTTGTGTTTGTTATTGTGTGTCTTTGTATCGATCGCGACGGAGATGGCGGGCTGTGTGTTGTTGTGCGAGAGAGGCGGTAATTATTTGCTTGCGTGGTTTGGCTCTGTGTGTTTGCGGCGGCGTTGGGGTTTCCGAGGCAAGGCGTGTGGGCATAGGCGGCCGGATCAGCTGTTTCGTTCGTGTCGACGGCCGTTGCGCGCGGGAGTGGAGGGCGGTGTGTCGACACGCCTCCCTTTAACAATGGTCATTATTGCTGCCGTTGTCGTTTGGAAGGCGACTCTGCGACCGTGCAAAATGTGTGTGTGTGTGTGTGTGTGTGTGTGTGTGTGTGTGTGTGCGGGCTGTGTGGACGACAAGATGGCGGACGTGCGCCGGCGGCGGCTGTGCTGTGAAAGTGCAAAGTTGAAACAAAACAAGGTGCGGCGAGGACGACTGAAATTTTGCTTTGGACGTAGGTTTGTGTGGTGGCCCTGAAAAGGGCCGATTGTTGTGGGCCGGGCCGAGCCGAGCCGGCAAAGCGCGTTGCGTGCAGGGGAGCACGCGGCGCTGCGATTGCCTGGCCTCCTTTAGGCCTTCTTCTCGGTCTTCTTTGGCAGCAGGACGGCCTGGATGTTGGGTAGGACACCACCCTGTGCGATGGTGACGCCCGACAGGAGCTTGTTGAGCTCCTCGTCGTTGCGGATGGCAAGCTGCAGGTGGCGCGGGATGATGCGCGTCTTCTTGTTGTCGCGGGCCGCGTTTCCGGCCAGCTCGAGCACCTCAGCCGCGAGGTACTCCATGACGGCGGCGAGGTAGACGGGCGCCCCGGCGCCGACGCGCTCTGCGTAGTTTCCCTTGCGCAGGAGGCGGTGGATTCTGCCGACCGGGAACTGGAGCCCAGCCCTGCTTGAGCGGGACTTTGACTTGCCCTTGACTTTGCCTCCCTTTCCGCGTCCGGACATGGCGATGGGCTAGCGACGGTGCACACGAGAAGGAAACGAAAACGACCGGTGCGAGCGGCAGCGAGTCGAGCAGCGGAGTGCGTGCCGGCGCAGCCGGGGTGGGGGTGCTTTATGGGCTCGGGTGCGGCGGCCGGTTGCGCGCGCGCCCCATTGGTCGGCGGCCGCAACAGGGCGAGCTGGTAAAGGTGCGGCGGCGGCTGGAGACGTCGGTTTCGGTCATAAATGACCTAAACTCAGACCATAATCCTGTGATTCTGTCAGTAAACAGGGATGCAGTCAGACAGCTGGACTCGAGAAACATCAAAACCAAGCACTTCAACTGGGAAAAGTTCACTGGCATGTCACATCAGAAGACACCTCCTGTAGCCCCACTGCGAACAAGAAGAGAAATTAACAGGGCTATAGAAGAAATAACCGAAATTATCCAGGACTGTGCTAAAAATTCGACCATAACAATAACCCATACAACATCTAGAACAGACCTCCCTGCCCATATCCAGGACCTCCTCGCCGAAAAGAAATACTACAGACGTAGATGGCAAGACTATAGGGATCCTGCTGACAGGACCAGGATGTACAGGTTAGCCAGGAGAGCCAGAACAGAACTACAAACTCACCGTAGTAACTGCTGGGAAACTGTCCTATCGGACATGGAAACCTGCCCTGACAAATTCTGGCGGATGATTAAATCGAGGAAAAAGGAGAACACAGCCCTAACACCATTACACGGACGCAACGGTATAGTCTACGACCCCCAAGAAAGAGCAGAGGCAATGGCTGACTCTCTGGAATTACAATTTAGGACACCAAACACAGAAGATCAGGAAAGCGATGACCACGAGGAGCAGGTGTTGCGCCAACTTAACAGAATCTCCAGAACCCCATGCACCACATCCTTCACACACGTAGATCAAGATGAAATCACCACCATCATCAACACCATAGGAAGCAAGAAAGCTACAGGGCCAGACAACATTAGTCCTCTTCATCTGAAACACCTGGCGCCGAATGCAATACAATTTATCACATCCATACTAAATGCCTGCCTGGATCACCACTATTTTCCCCTGCCATGGAAAAAAGCAAAAATAATAACTATACCCAAACCACACAAGGACCACCTCTTTCCCCAGAATCACAGACCAATATCACTCCTGTGTTTCCTGGGGAAAATCCTGGAGAGAATCATACTAAAAGAGCTCCAGAGATTTCTGAAGGACAAAAACATCATCATAGCAGAACAGTTTGGATTCCGCAGTGAACATAGTACCATACACCAAGCCATGCGTCTGACGGAAACAATCTGTGTGGCCAAAAATATACGGAGCAGCACGGGAGCAGTCTTTCTCGATATCGAGAAAGCCTTTGACCGTGTCTGGCACCAGGGTTTAGTATACAAACTGCATAATCAAGGGTGTCCAAGGCACATCACCAACATTATTGCTTCGTTCCTGAGGAACCGCACTTTCTTCGTACATCTTTCTGGTGCAGACAGCACCACCAAGGACATAGAGGCTGGAGTCCCACAGGGCTCAGTTATGGGCCCAGTCCTCTACTCCATCTACACCAATGACATCCCGAAACAACCAGGAGGTCATCTCTCACTCTTCGCCGACGATACTGCCATCTATAGGAGCAGCCCAAACCTTCTCTTCATCGCAAAAAAGCTGGAACAACATCTCGCAGCCATACAGGATTGGGCAAACCTGTGGAAAATAACAGTAAATAGCACTAAGACACAGGCAATAATGTTTACCCACCGCAGAATGAGCCCCAACGTTAGTATAACATTCAACAATGTAGTCCTACCTTGGAAAGACAACATTAGATATTTAGGAATAGTATTCGACAAAAGACTGACATTCAAGGACCATATCACACAGATATGCAACAAGGGCTCACAGTTCATTTATCAACTATACCCTCTGCTAAAAGGAAACGGCCTCACGGTCAAATCGAAACTCAAGATGTATAAAACTATAGTACTACCAGCAATACTCTATGGATCGGAACTCTGGTCGCTAGCCAGTGACACCAACATCAGAAGAGTCAAAGTAGTCCAAAACAAATTCCTTAGATTGGCGTCAAATGCGCCCCGTTATCTGTCAAACAGAGACTTATACAACAACACAAACTTCCCCTCAATCACAGACATCATCATCAGAAAATCAGAAACATTCTTTCGCAACTCGCTGAATTCTCCTTACCCACTCATTCGTAACATAGGCATCATACCAGACCATCACATAACCAAATTTCCGAAAATGACGACCGCTCGCATCTTTAACATCTAGACGCCACCACTAAACATCACACAAGTACTCAAAAACACAACACTTCCTACATCAAAAACCAATTAGCTTCGTTCCCCGTAACATTCTGACAGAAGACATGAGCTAACTGAAGCCTGAACCTTCAATACCAAGGGGTCCCTGCACCCATTCGACATGTCGCTCGCTCGCTCGCGGCGGGTGCCACTGTGTGGGGAGACGCTGACTAGAGCGGAGCGCTTGCTACTGGTGTTGCTGCTGCCGCCGTACGTTGGTTCGAGATGCCGCCCAAGACTAGCGGGAAGGCCGCCAAGAAGGCTGGCAAGGCGCAGAAGAACATTTCGAAGGGCGACAAGAAGAAGAAGCGCAAGAGGAAGGAGAGCTATGCCATCTACATCTACAAGGTGCTGAAGCAGGTGCACCCTGACACGGGCATCTCGTCGAAGGCGATGAGCATCATGAACAGCTTCGTGAACGACATTTTCGAGCGCATTGCGGCCGAGGCTTCTCGCCTGGCGCACTACAACAAGCGCTCGACCATCACGTCCCGCGAGATCCAGACCGCTGTGCGGCTGTTGCTGCCTGGCGAGCTGGCCAAGCACGCCGTGAGCGAGGGCACGAAGGCGGTGACCAAGTACACGAGCTCCAAGTAAGGAGGTGGCTCTGGAACGGAAGGAAGGATGGAGAGAGAATGCTCCTCCGTTGCGAGAGCGGCAAAACGGCCCTTTTCAGGGCCACCAACTTGCCTTTTGCGGGAAGGGCGGAATTGTTGTTGTTGTTTGTGTGGACGGCTGTGATGTATGTGTGCATTTTGATTGTGGGTGGGGGGGCGCGTCAAAGCGTGTTGCGCGGGGTACGGCCACGAGGTTGGTCGCCGTGGCGTGGAATGGTGGCACGCCTCGTTGGCGTGGTTTTTGACCCATTTGGTGTTGTTGGTGTGTGTGTTACCTGTCTGCGAGGGGGGACAGTGCGATCGCCGACTTTTGTGTCACCGTAACGACGGCCGTTTGCGGGTTTGTTTTTTGCACATCATACATGGCGAGGGTGAAATGTGAAATGTTGTTTTTTTTTGTGGTTTTTGTTTGCCGCCCACTATTCCCTTTGCTGTACGCCGAGTTTGACAATGGTGCGACGTAACTGCAGCGTGGAGGTGTGTGAGTGACGTTGAAATGAACGTGCCATGAAGACGCATTGTTGTTGCATTGTACTGTACGTGTACGGCGACACGCACGATGATGTACCATTCGACTCTGATTTTTGATAGCCGTGTCTGACTGATTGCGTACGACGCACGCACACCGATGTCGTCATTCAAGATGCACGCGTGTCCAGTGCAGTACAGTAAGCGCGACGCTAGACGACGGCGGCGGCGGCGGCGGCCGTTTTTGGCGAATGTCTGTACACGTGTTTGTCTGTGTCCATCCGGTATGTATTTGTTTGTTTGAAAGTGTTTTGTGTGTCGGTGACGTGGTCCGATCCGTCGCCCCCCTGAGTAACTGTCGATCGGCGCGATAGACCGGCGTCACGCAACTGAACCGAAGTCGTGGGCACACCCGTCATACTGTTGTACACCGTCGCGCTGAGAACGGTAACGACAGGTTGACTTTGATCGGTCGAATGTCTGGGCAGAACGTGAGGAAGGAGGCAAGAGTGCAGGAGGAAAGGACAGAGGGGGGGGGGGCAAAAGAGAGAGGAAGGGAAAAAGGGGAGAAACGCATTCGTAGAGCAACGGAACGTTCCCGTGTCGGAGGCGTATTGGAGCCGCACTGAAATGCGTTTAACGGCGGCGCGGCTGCAAGTGTCTGCCGTGGTGAACGTTACCTTTGACGGCTGCATTGGCCTTTGCTTTTTGCTTTTGCTTTCGCTTTCGCTTTCCCGGTTGTACGTAACGTTTGTTGGTATGGTTGGTTCTGAGGAAGAGTGTGTGACAGTGCCGTGCCGTCCATGTTCGTGTGCCCTCCCATTGTGTGTATGCTATTGTCTGTGTACTTGAATGATGTATGTAGGTGTTAGTGGACGTGTTTTACCAGTGGGGGGAAATGGATCGTCGATAGTTGGCGTCACTCTGTCACGGTCGAGATGACGCACCCTCCGTACAGAAAGGTGTCGGGAAAGTGTGTGTGTGTGTGTGTGTGTGTGTGTGTGTGTGTGTGTGTGTGTGTGCGTGCGTGCGTCCGTGAATTGGCAGTGTTTGGAGGTGGGCGTGCCCTGCATGTGGCCCGGAAGGCTGTTCGTTTGGCGGTAGTGTTGTGTGGACAGGGGAGGGGCATGCGTAACGCTGCTGGCATGGCATTTCGGGAGATGGGAGGGGGCAAACGAGGAAACGAGGAGCGGCGGCCAAAGACGGGACGGGGAGGGGCGCGGTGTGGGTGGCTTGCGCCTGTGCTCGGCGTTGTGGTTTGTGCAAAAGAGGAGGAGAAAAACAATGAGTTGCCAGGGAGGGGAGCGGTGTTGTGTTGTGGTTGTCGTGGTGTAGCCGCAGACGCGGCTGTCAGTGAACGTGGCGAGACGGACGGATGCGCGGAGGGGCGGGGGCGGCGCATTTCGCCGGTGCCGTGCCGTGCCGTGCCATGCCATGCCTGAAAGCCGCGTGGTCGCTGTGTTGTTGGTGGCGTGGGGGCGAGGAGAGTACCGTACGGGTGTGCTTGTGCGCCGGAAATGGCACACTGCGCCTGCCCGTCTTGGAGGCTGATGGCTGTGGTGTGGAAATGGGGCGCGGTGATGTTGAAGCAGTTGAAGAACAGAAAAGAAACCAAGAAGAAAACGGAAGGCGTGATGCGGCGGTGGTGGTGAGAGCGGGAAAAACAAAACAAAACAAAAAAAAAGAAAGAAAAAAAAACAACAAGAAAAAAGAAGGAAAAACAACAAGAAACAAAAAAAGAAAACAAAAAGTCTATCAATATTAAAATGTAAATGGAAATGGAAATGGAAATGGACCCAGGTATAACCTCCCTGCACAAATAGCAGAGAGTCCGATGATAATAAAAATGTGCCAGAATGTTAACGTCCCTACAAAACAAACCCAACGATAATATTAATGAAAGAATGAACCGTATGTAACATTGCAACAGACATAATGGAACCTGATAAATTGTATAAGGGCAGCAGCGTTGACCTTTGGCCCTGTATTCAGAATAAAAAGAGCCAAAGATCGTTACCCCAATGAAAAAGACACTGAAACACGTATGTAACATAGCAGCGATGGCGAGACATTGTAGCATCTGTGACCAGAGAGTTTGCGCTGGACCGCGCGAGTGTTGCGAGCGGTTCTCAGTCAGTCAGTCAGTCAGTCAGTCAGTCAGTCAGTCGTTGCGAGTCTGTAGCTCTGTCTAGTTGAGGGCTGTACTCTGTCAGTAGTCGTCGCGTGCAGTACGCTAATAGTCGTCATGCAGAGCGGTCGGTCAGTAGTAGCAGCCGAGTGCGGTTGTGTGATGTAGGCGGTCGGCAACACTGGTCAAGATGGTGAAGGAGGTATACTGTTAATTAATATAATCATTAGATAATGAAAAATTATATTTATTGTAATTAATTCTCCAACAAGTTCCCCAAAAATAATTTTTATTTCAAAAGCATTTTTCAAAAATGTAATGTTTTATTGAACTAAAGAGTTCGTTGCACTTCCCATTTCATTCCACTTCTTTGAAGAAAAATTTCACTAAAATCACAAAAAAAGAGAATATTATTATTTGCAATGCAGTTCCTCCAAGCGCTGCGCAACAACAAGAGCAGAAATGTGACATCCATTTATTCTGAGGTAAGACTTTAATTCTGATTGTTTTGCACAGGGCCAAAGACCGATATTTCGGCTCAATTGAAGTTTCTTGTCACTGAACGGACTTTAAATGTTGTGAAGAATTTATATTTGAGTCGGATTGCGAATTTCACATTTTTGTTGCCATTTTCAATACCTCTCATTGTGGGCGAGGTTACAATTAGCGCAATGTCCATTAGCATCCGTAAATAACATTGTCCATTATTTTAAATTTTGCGGGGAGGTTACAACACACAAAAAAAAAAAAAAAAACAAAAAAGTTGCATTTATATCCGCTCCTCAATTGTAGATACCCCTTACACAGCTGTGTGCAATGAATGAGTGCTGGCTGGTAATTAATTGCACTCCTTGGAGGGAAATGCCATAGGAAGTAGTCTTTAAAAAGTGAATGTTTTTCGTTAAAAGACAAAAGTTGCTTTAGAAAAAAGTAATAGTGGGGCTTTTGTTGTTGAACAAAATAAGTACAATGAACATACGTTATCAGATTTGCGCAATGCAGCTTCACACTACCTTTTGATTATAACACAATATACTATACATCGTCCCGAACCGTGACCAGAGTCGCGAGACGAGCAGAGCACGCCGCCGACGCCCGCTCAGTACAACCGTCCACCCGCTACTACTGTCGACCGACTACTACCTCTCCCGACTCGCGCTACAATATATATAACAACTGTTCCTGGCGACCCGGTGCGTGCCACTACTGTCGTCTGGCGCGGTCCAAGCGCCGACTAGCAACGATAAATAACTCTCTGGTCAGACAGAGATGCTGTCATGCCTCGCCATCGCTCTGGTAACGAATACATACGTGTTGCAGCGTGCGTACCACCGGAACACGCAGTGGCGGAGCCAAAGACTGTGTTGTCGAGGTCGAGTGCGAGCGGGAAGAGAGGCAGCGTCGGCACGGAGATGCAAGCGAGCGAGACGCACGGGGGCTGCGGCGTGGCGCGTTTGCGGTCGGCGCCTTTGGTGGCAACGGCCGGGACAAGCAGCGGTGTATGGTGTGGTGCGGGGCGGACAGGGGCGGCGGTGGACGGGGAGGAGGCGGCGCGACGACGGCATGGGGGCGAAAACGGGACGGGGGACGGCGGATGTTGAGAGGCGTCACGCGCGGACAGGACACAGGACACAGACACAGAGACACACAGATTGGAAAGGGAGGGTGCGCGGTAGTAGTTGGGAATGTGCGTACCGTGCGGGATGGGAGTGGGCGAGGAACACGGTCGTGGCCCCTGTTTGTGGGTGCGTGTGATGACGTCGGTGTGTTGTGGGAAGGGAAGGTGCTGTGGCGGCGGCGCGTAATGGGCGTAGGCCGAAAAGAGAAAGGAACGTGGGCAGTGTGTTGGCAAGCGTCGGTTCGACTGCGACGTTGATGGGCAGGGCAAGGTTAATGGTGGTAGGAGTAGGCGTGTGGGCGCAAAAAATCTGCCGCTGCAGGCGGTGCCGTAACCGCCATGGGGCGGGAAGGAGAGAGGGCCAAAGAAAGAAAGAAAGAAGAAAACAAAATAAAAAAAAAAAAAGGAGGGGGGGGGGGGGGGCGAAAGGAAGGCAGGAAGGACAAGAGGCGAGGCGACGGCTTGCTTTGTGTATCGGTCGGTCTCTGGCTATGCTTCGTTTTCTGCAGCAGGGTCGGTGCGCGGCGTGGCTCGCGGCAGTGGGAACGCCTGGCGGCTGGACGGCCAGCAATGCGGTTGGATGGGCGGCCACAGCACCGCACCTGTGCCCGAGGAGGAGACGCTGGCGGCGGGCCCTGAGGTGAGGCCGGCTCGGCTCGGCTGGGGCTGTGGATGTGTAGGTGTGCGCCGCTGCTGCAACAACGAGTAAAACGCGAGAAGAAGGGATGGCGGTAGAGAGAAAAAAAAAAAAAAGGTCGTGTTGTGTTGATGCGCAGGCAGACGCGTACAGAGAGACGAGCCCGGTCTGCAGCAGGGTGTGGCCGTGCCGAGTGCAGAGCAGCGGCGGCTCGGTTCGGTTCGGTTCGGCCCGGCGGGCCGCGCTGTTGTCGCGGACGTGAGCGCCCCCTGGCGGGTGGCCGGAGGCGGCGCGGCGTGTTGGACGTGTGGCTGGTGGCAGTGCACAATTTGCGAGTGGCTGGCGGTGTGGCGTGGCGGTTGGCGCGTCGGGCGGCGGAGAGGGAGAGAGAGGAGAGGTATGTGTTGCGGGCGCCCTTTGCTGCGCTGCGTCGTTGCGTGTGCCGTACAGGGCGGGCGCTTGTCGACTGTGTGGGCGGTGTGGCGAATTGGCGTGAAACGGCTGCCGAGAGGTGTGTGGTAGCGAGCCGGTCGGTGTCAGTGCGAAGGGGAATGTGCGTGCGTTTGGCGGTTTCGGTGTGCTTTTTGCGGCGTGAGAGTGGGAATTAGTGGGGCCGGCTGTTGTGTTTGTTCCTTGTGTCTTGTGTCGTGTAGGTAGCTTGATGGCAACGTGGAAGGACGCCGGTTTCGTTTCGAGCCTTGCGTGTGGTTGTCGACGTTGACTGGTTGGCGTGTGCCGATGCACGTGCATGTGTGGGTCGCGAGTGCGTTTTTGGCTGGCTGTGTGTGTGTGTGTGTTTTGGGGGGGAAGGGGGAGGCGGTGGTGAAAGTGCAGTCGTTGCCACGGGCGTCGTCGGGTCGGGTGGGGCTGGGGCTGTGCGTCGTGGCGGAAAGGTGGTAGGTTGCGGGAAGCGAGCCCGTCGTTGACGGTGTCGCGTGAGTTGTGAATCGAGTGGGGCGCGGGGCGCGGGGCGCGGGACAGGAGCAGCGTGCCGCTGCGTCGTGGTCGTCAGCAGAGGCTGTGCGTGTGCTTGTCCTTTTTGTGGGCGGTTCGTGCGAGGCGTTTTTGTTTTGTGTTGCCCTAGTTGTTAGTTTATTTTGTTTGTGTTTGTTATTTTGAGACGACGACTGGTTGGTGGCGTGCGCGCGAAGTGGCGGTGTGCGCTTCCCGTGTCGTTTGTGTTGTTTTTTTTTTGTTTTTGTTTTTGTGTGTTTTTTTTTGCACTGGGCCCCGGGGGGTGGGTGGGTGCGTGCGTGTGTGTCGATTGCCGGCTGGCGAAAGGTGCGCCATCGGCGGGGTGGGTCGCCGGCACGAGTAGAGGCGGCGGCGTTGTTGCTGTTGTTGTGTGGTGTTTGTTTTGTTCGGCTGTGTCGGCGAGCTGTGTTGCGGTGCGTGTGAATGGTGGTGCAAAAGTGCTGGCGTTGGGGCTGCGACTGCGACGGCGGCGAGCCGCGGGCGCGCATGATAGTGATGTTGTGAACAGCGGCTGTGTACGGTAGTGGTGTTGTTGTAGCACGACGTGCATCCGGGCCGGCGCGGAAAGCGCAGTTGCGGGCGGTTGCCCTTCGGTGCCAGCCATGTCGCGTGAGCGGCGGGTTGCTGTGGTGTCGACACGTGGTGCTCTGGGTTGTTGTGTGGTGCCCTTTGGCCGGTGGGGGTGGTTCGCGTGCGTCTCGTTCGTGCTCGGTATCTGGTCGTGGTCGTGCTGCTCCCCCGTCTGTCGGCGGTTTTCGACGTCGTCTGTACGTTTTTGTCCGTTTGCGGCGGTGCCTGCCGACGTCGTCCCGTCGCGACCTTTCAACCGAAAGTGTGGCGCCCGAAGGTGAACGAACGTAACCCTGACCTCGGCGCTTTACGCTGAGCCGAGCGAACCGAACCGAACCTAACCTGTGGTGTGGTGAGGTGAGCTCAGCCTGTGAGCCCCAAACGTCTACGTAAGGTAAGCTGTCCGGCGGCTCACGCCTCACGTTTTGAACGCTTTTTTAACCTACGTTTGACGCTTCTTAACCTAGCACTGACCCCTTAACCTAACGTGTAACGTAACCTAACGTAACCTAACCTAACCTAACCTAACCTAACCTAACCTAACCTAACCTCTGACGCCTGACGTGTTTGAATGCTTAACCTAAGTTTGACGCTTAACCTAACCCAAGTCCCCTTAACCTAACCCACGTCCACCTAACCTAACCGAACCTAACCTAGACGTGTAAACGTAATGTGTAACGCGCAACGTGTAAGGTCGGCTGTCGTGTGTGCTGACGGCAGATTGGGTTGGTCTGTAGATTCGGATTGCGGTTTGCCTCGGTCGAGGGGTTGGGTCGGAAGCGGCGAGGGGCGGCGGCGCCTGTTGCGCAGGCGGCGTCCGTTTGCGGCGGGCAATTGTTGAGAAACGGCTGTGAATGTTGGCGGGCGAGAGGAGGAGGACGGCGCGCGATGTGGCCCGACGGCTGCGGGCCGATCGGGAAACGGCGGGAGGGCGACGGAAGGCGATGGGGCGGCGGAGGCGCGTTTGCACGGCCGTCATCGCCGCACGCCTCGGCTTGTGTGGCTGTGGCGCCGGCCGCGCTGGCCGGGCTGCCGCGGCGACGGTGTGGGAGTTTTGCCGAAGGTTTGGCCATTGTGGCGGGTCGTCGGCTGGGGCTGTGGGGGCGGCATTTGGGCGGGGGCGGCGATTCTCGGCGGGCCGACCCAGGCTGTAGCGCGCGGTAGCTGCAGTTTGGCCGTGGTTTGCGGCGCTGCCGTGGCGACTGGTTGGCGACTGTGGTGTGGCTGTGTGTAGCCCCATCCTCGGTGGTTTGAAAGGCGCGGGCGGTTGTGGCGCAGCTTTGGGGCTGCTCCGCACAGGCTGTCGGACGTTGGGCGGTAGCAAGCGCGGGAGGCGCGGCGCGGCGGCGCGCAGAGTGGCGGCCGCTCTCTCGGCCGTCCGCGCCCGCCCGCGACACTGGCTGGGCCCTTGTGATTCTCTGCTCTGCTCTGCCGTGCTGTGCTGTGCTTGCGTGCCTGCCGTCCCGCTCGCTCTCGCTCTCGCTCTCGCTGTGTGTTACGCGCGTCGTCGAAATGGCAGATCAGGCGGCTACGAACGAGACTGCTGCGGCACCCGCCGCCACCGGCACTACGAAGAAGGCCAAGTCTGCGTCGTCTGCGAAGAAGCCGCGCGCCAAGCCTGCGCACCCGCGCACCTCTGAGATGGTGACGGCCGCCATCAAGAGTCTGAAGGAGCGCGGCGGGTCGTCGCTGCAGGCGATCAAGAAGTACATAGCCGCGCACTACAAGCTGGACGCGGAGAAGCTGGCGCCGTTTATCAAGAAGTACCTCAAGTCGGCCGTCGTGGCGGGCGAGCTGGTGCAGACGAAGGGGAAGGGCGCGTCCGGCTCGTTCAAGCTTGCCGGCGCCGGCGGCGGGGGGGCGGCCGAGGGCGGCAAGGCTCGTGCTGGCGGTGCCAAGAAGAAGCGCGCCGCTCCGGCCAGCAAGGAGAAGAAGGGCGCCCGTGCGGCCGGCGCAAAGAAGGCTGGTGGCGTGAAGGCGGCGACCGGTCGGAAGGCGGGCGCCGCCAAGAAGGCGTCTGCGGCGTCGGCCGCTCCCGCGGGTGCGAAGAAGGCGGCTGCGGCCAAGCCGGCCAAGGCCAAGTCGCCGTCGAAGGCGAAGAAGGCCGCCAAGGTTCCGACGAAGAAGCCGAAGGCGCCGCGCCCGAAGAAGGCGACGACGCCGTCTAAGGCGAAGGCTTCGCCCAAGAAGAAGAAGTAGAGTAGAGTAGAGGAGAAAGAGATGGGAAAGGAAGGGTTTGGCGCTTGACCCCGTCGTCCCCACCCCCCGTCGTCGTCTAGTGGCGCGCAAGAGACGCGCGGCCCAAAACGGCCCTTCTCAGGGCCATCAAAGCACGTCGGGGAAGGTTTTGATTGTCGTGTTGCGTTTGGTGTGGGTGTCTGTCTGTATGCCCGTGGGGATGCTGTTTGCGTGCCGTGGTGGTTTGATTGCGGGGGTCGGTGGCGGGTGTGGGCGGCGGTAGCGGTAAGCGGTGTTGTTGTTGTCGTGGTTGATTGTCGCCGTGTTTGTGGCGGCGGCCGACGGTTGGTTTTCTGTCACGTTGTTTTGTTTGAATACGTTGGTTGGCTTGCCTGCGTTCGTTCTTCTCGGATGTGTGTCTTGTCTAGTCGTGTCTGGTCTTTGTTTTGTTTCTTTGTGTGTGTTATGTTTTGCAACGGGGGGCACGTTGAGATGTGGAAGGAGTCGGCGGGGATTTCGGTGGCGTGTAGAGCGAGCGAGCGCGCCTGCCTGGCCGTTGGCCGTCGGAGTGGAGTGCGGGTTTTTTTTGTTTTCGAAACGAAAGCGGCGGCCGGCCAGCCACCCGTGCGGTGTGACGTCGGCCGTTGGGTATTGTGCGCTTTGAGCGCCGGGGAGGGATGATGTGTGATTGTTGCGCGCTGCTAGCAGGCAGGCAGAGTGAGCGGGTGTGTGTGGCGGACGGACGGGAAGTGGTGGTTTTTGTTTTTGGGTTGCGGGGCGAGAGGCAGGCGACCGACAAAGTTTGCTCGCGACGGAGAGATGTTAGTGGCCCTGAAAAGGGCCGTTTTTGTTTGTGCGGTGCGGTGCCGCGGCGCGGTTTAGGCGCGCTCGCCGCGGATGCGGCGCGCGAGCTGGATGTCCTTGGGCATGATGGTGACGCGCTTGGCGTGGATTGCGCACAGGTTGGTGTCTTCGAAGAGGCCGACGAGGTAGGCCTCGCTGGCCTCCTGCAGGGCCATGACTGCGGAGCTCTGGAAGCGCAGGTCGGTCTTGAAGTCCTGGGCGATCTCGCGCACTAGGCGCTGGAATGGCAGCTTGCGGATGAGCAGCTCTGTGCTCTTCTGGTAGCGCCTGATTTCTCGCAGGGCGACGGTGCCCGGCCTGTAGCGGTGGGGCTTCTTGACGCCTCCGGTGGCGGGCGCGCTCTTCCTCGCCGCCTTGGTGGCGAGCTGTTTGCGCGGCGCCTTTCCGCCGGTGGACTTGCGGGCCGTTTGCTTTGTGCGGGCCATGGCGGTAGCGTTGGCGGTAGCGGAGCGGCGTGCGTGGAGGTTAGGTGCGGCGCGGCGTCCGGTGCTGCCTTGACAACGGGCCCGCGCGCCTCCGTGCTGCGCTTATATGCCCTCGGTTGCGCGTGGTGGGGGGAGGGCGGGCCAGAGTCTATATAGGGGGGCGGCGGGCGCGCTGGGCGCAGACCGTAGCCGACTCGCCAGCCGCTGCAGCTGCTGTTTGTGCACGTTTTGCTTTGCCCGAGGAAGGAAGGATGACAGGCCGCGGCAAGGGAGGAAAGGGGCTCGGCAAGGGTGGCGCCAAGCGGCACCGCAAGGTGTTGCGCGACAACATCCAGGGCATCACGAAGCCCGCCATCCGCCGCCTGGCTCGCAGGGGCGGCGTGAAGCGCATCTCTGGTCTGATCTACGAGGAGACCCGCGGGGTGCTGAAGGTGTTCCTGGAGAACGTGATCCGCGACGCGGTGACGTACACTGAGCACGCCAAGCGCAAGACTGTGACGGCCATGGACGTGGTGTACGCCCTGAAGAGGCAGGGGCGCACCCTGTACGGTTTCGGCGGTTAGGCTGCGTCGCAGCGGGCGCTGGCCTTCCCGCGGCCGTGCTTGTGGGTGGGAGAGACTAGAAAACGGCCCTTTTCAGGGCCACCACACTGTTCGGAAGTTGAAAAGTGCGAAAGAGTCTGTGTTGTTGTTGTTGTTGTTGCTGCGTGTGTGTGCGCTGTGTTGTTCGTTTGTTTGTTTGTTTGTTTGTTTGTTTGTTTCTTTCTTTCTTTCCGTTTGAGCGACGTGATGTGGCTGGGAGGGGAGAAGGAAAGGAAACGTGTCATGTGGCTGGCTGTGTGTGGAGCTGCTTCGTTTGTGTTTGTTATTGTGTGTCTTTGTATCGATCGCGACGGAGATGGCGGGCTGTGTGTTGTTGTGCGAGAGAGGCGGTAATTATTTGCTTGCGTGGTTTGGCTCTGTGTGTTTGCGGCGGCGTTGGGGTTTCCGAGGCAAGGCGTGTGGGCATAGGCGGCCGGATCAGCTGTTTCGTTCGTGTCGACGGCCGTTGCGCGCGGGAGTGGAGGGCGGTGTGTCGACACGCCTCCCTTTAACAATGGTCATTATTGCTGCCGTTGTCGTTTGGAAGGCGACTCTGCGACCGTGCAAAATGTGTGTGTGTGTGTGTGTGTGTGTGTGTGTGTGTGTGTGTGTGTGTGTGCGGGCTGTGTGGACGACAAGATGGCGGACGTGCGCCGGCGGCGGCTGTGCTGTGAAAGTGCAAAGTTGAAACAAAACAAGGTGCGGCGAGGACGACTGAAATTTTGCTTTGGACGTAGGTTTGTGTGGTGGCCCTGAAAAGGGCCGATTGTTGTGGGCCGGGCCGAGCCGAGCCGGCAAAGCGCGTTGCGTGCAGGGGAGCACGCGGCGCTGCGATTGCCTGGCCTCCTTTAGGCCTTCTTCTCGGTCTTCTTTGGCAGCAGGACGGCCTGGATGTTGGGTAGGACACCACCCTGTGCGATGGTGACGCCCGACAGGAGCTTGTTGAGCTCCTCGTCGTTGCGGATGGCAAGCTGCAGGTGGCGCGGGATGATGCGCGTCTTCTTGTTGTCGCGGGCCGCGTTTCCGGCCAGCTCGAGCACCTCAGCCGCGAGGTACTCCATGACGGCGGCGAGGTAGACGGGCGCCCCGGCGCCGACGCGCTCTGCGTAGTTTCCCTTGCGCAGGAGGCGGTGGATTCTGCCGACCGGGAACTGGAGCCCAGCCCTGCTTGAGCGGGACTTTGACTTGCCCTTGACTTTGCCTCCCTTTCCGCGTCCGGACATGGCGATGGGCTAGCGACGGTGCACACGAGAAGGAAACGAAAACGACCGGTGCGAGCGGCAGCGAGTCGAGCAGCGGAGTGCGTGCCGGCGCAGCCGGGGTGGGGGTGCTTTATGGGCTCGGGTGCGGCGGCCGGTTGCGCGCGCGCCCCATTGGTCGGCGGCCGCAACAGGGCGAGCTGGTAAAGGTGCGGCGGCGGCTGGCGGCGGGTGCCACTGTGTGGGGAGACGCTGACTAGAGCGGAGCGCTTGCTACTGGTGTTGCTGCTGCCGCCGTACGTTGGTTCGAGATGCCGCCCAAGACTAGCGGGAAGGCCGCCAAGAAGGCTGGCAAGGCGCAGAAGAACATTTCGAAGGGCGACAAGAAGAAGAAGCGCAAGAGGAAGGAGAGCTATGCCATCTACATCTACAAGGTGCTGAAGCAGGTGCACCCTGACACGGGCATCTCGTCGAAGGCGATGAGCATCATGAACAGCTTCGTGAACGACATTTTCGAGCGCATTGCGGCCGAGGCTTCTCGCCTGGCGCACTACAACAAGCGCTCGACCATCACGTCCCGCGAGATCCAGACCGCTGTGCGGCTGTTGCTGCCTGGCGAGCTGGCCAAGCACGCCGTGAGCGAGGGCACGAAGGCGGTGACCAAGTACACGAGCTCCAAGTAAGGAGGTGGCTCTGGAACGGAAGGAAGGATGGAGAGAGAATGCTCCTCCGTTGCGAGAGCGGCAAAACGGCCCTTTTCAGGGCCACCAACTTGCCTTTTGCGGGAAGGGCGGAATTGTTGTTGTTGTTTGTGTGGACGGCTGTGATGTATGTGTGCATTTTGATTGTGGGTGGGGGGGCGCGTCAAAGCGTGTTGCGCGGGGTACGGCCACGAGGTTGGTCGCCGTGGCGTGGAATGGTGGCACGCCTCGTTGGCGTGGTTTTTGACCCATTTGGTGTTGTTGGTGTGTGTGTTACCTGTCTGCGAGGGGGGACAGTGCGATCGCCGACTTTTGTGTCACCGTAACGACGGCCGTTTGCGGGTTTGTTTTTTGCACATCATACATGGCGAGGGTGAAATGTGAAATGTTGTTTTTTTTTGTGGTTTTTGTTTGCCGCCCACTATTCCCTTTGCTGTACGCCGAGTTTGACAATGGTGCGACGTAACTGCAGCGTGGAGGTGTGTGAGTGACGTTGAAATGAACGTGCCATGAAGACGCATTGTTGTTGCATTGTACTGTACGTGTACGGCGACACGCACGATGATGTACCATTCGACTCTGATTTTTGATAGCCGTGTCTGACTGATTGCGTACGACGCACGCACACCGATGTCGTCATTCAAGATGCACGCGTGTCCAGTGCAGTACAGTAAGCGCGACGCTAGACGACGGCGGCGGCGGCGGCGGCCGTTTTTGGCGAATGTCTGTACACGTGTTTGTCTGTGTCCATCCGGTATGTATTTGTTTGTTTGAAAGTGTTTTGTGTGTCGGTGACGTGGTCCGATCCGTCGCCCCCCTGAGTAACTGTCGATCGGCGCGATAGACCGGCGTCACGCAACTGAACCGAAGTCGTGGGCACACCCGTCATACTGTTGTACACCGTCGCGCTGAGAACGGTAACGACAGGTTGACTTTGATCGGTCGAATGTCTGGGCAGAACGTGAGGAAGGAGGCAAGAGTGCAGGAGGAAAGGACAGAGGGGGGGGGGCAAAAGAGAGAGGAAGGGAAAAAGGGGAGAAACGCATTCGTAGAGCAACGGAACGTTCCCGTGTCGGAGGCGTATTGGAGCCGCACTGAAATGCGTTTAACGGCGGCGCGGCTGCAAGTGTCTGCCGTGGTGAACGTTACCTTTGACGGCTGCATTGGCCTTTGCTTTTTGCTTTTGCTTTCGCTTTCGCTTTCCCGGTTGTACGTAACGTTTGTTGGTATGGTTGGTTCTGAGGAAGAGTGTGTGACAGTGCCGTGCCGTCCATGTTCGTGTGCCCTCCCATTGTGTGTATGCTATTGTCTGTGTACTTGAATGATGTATGTAGGTGTTAGTGGACGTGTTTTACCAGTGGGGGGAAATGGATCGTCGATAGTTGGCGTCACTCTGTCACGGTCGAGATGACGCACCCTCCGTACAGAAAGGTGTCGGGAAAGTGTGTGTGTGTGTGTGTGTGTGTGTGTGTGTGTGTGTGTGTGTGTGTGTGTGTGCGTGCGTGCGTCCGTGAATTGGCAGTGTTTGGAGGTGGGCGTGCCCTGCATGTGGCCCGGAAGGCTGTTCGTTTGGCGGTAGTGTTGTGTGGACAGGGGAGGGGCATGCGTAACGCTGCTGGCATGGCATTTCGGGAGATGGGAGGGGGCAAACGAGGAAACGAGGAGCGGCGGCCAAAGACGGGACGGGGAGGGGCGCGGTGTGGGTGGCTTGCGCCTGTGCTCGGCGTTGTGGTTTGTGCAAAAGAGGAGGAGAAAAACAATGAGTTGCCAGGGAGGGGAGCGGTGTTGTGTTGTGGTTGTCGTGGTGTAGCCGCAGACGCGGCTGTCAGTGAACGTGGCGAGACGGACGGATGCGCGGAGGGGCGGGGGCGGCGCATTTCGCCGGTGCCGTGCCGTGCCGTGCCATGCCATGCCTGAAAGCCGCGTGGTCGCTGTGTTGTTGGTGGCGTGGGGGCGAGGAGAGTACCGTACGGGTGTGCTTGTGCGCCGGAAATGGCACACTGCGCCTGCCCGTCTTGGAGGCTGATGGCTGTGGTGTGGAAATGGGGCGCGGTGATGTTGAAGCAGTTGAAGAACAGAAAAGAAACCAAGAAGAAAACGGAAGGCGTGATGCGGCGGTGGTGGTGAGAGCGGGAAAAACAAAACAAAACAAAAAAAAAGAAAGAAAAAAAAACAACAAGAAAAAAGAAGGAAAAACAACAAGAAACAAAAAAAGAAAACAAAAAGTCTATCAATATTAAAATGTAAATGGAAATGGAAATGGAAATGGACCCAGGTATAACCTCCCTGCACAAATAGCAGAGAGTCCGATGATAATAAAAATGTGCCAGAATGTTAACGTCCCTACAAAACAAACCCAACGATAATATTAATGAAAGAATGAACCGTATGTAACATTGCAACAGACATAATGGAACCTGATAAATTGTATAAGGGCAGCAGCGTTGACCTTTGGCCCTGTATTCAGAATAAAAAGAGCCAAAGATCGTTACCCCAATGAAAAAGACACTGAAACACGTATGTAACATAGCAGCGATGGCGAGACATTGTAGCATCTGTGACCAGAGAGTTTGCGCTGGACCGCGCGAGTGTTGCGAGCGGTTCTCAGTCAGTCAGTCAGTCAGTCAGTCAGTCAGTCAGTCGTTGCGAGTCTGTAGCTCTGTCTAGTTGAGGGCTGTACTCTGTCAGTAGTCGTCGCGTGCAGTACGCTAATAGTCGTCATGCAGAGCGGTCGGTCAGTAGTAGCAGCCGAGTGCGGTTGTGTGATGTAGGCGGTCGGCAACACTGGTCAAGATGGTGAAGGAGGTATACTGTTAATTAATATAATCATTAGATAATGAAAAATTATATTTATTGTAATTAATTCTCCAACAAGTTCCCCAAAAATAATTTTTATTTCAAAAGCATTTTTCAAAAATGTAATGTTTTATTGAACTAAAGAGTTCGTTGCACTTCCCATTTCATTCCACTTCTTTGAAGAAAAATTTCACTAAAATCACAAAAAAAGAGAATATTATTATTTGCAATGCAGTTCCTCCAAGCGCTGCGCAACAACAAGAGCAGAAATGTGACATCCATTTATTCTGAGGTAAGACTTTAATTCTGATTGTTTTGCACAGGGCCAAAGACCGATATTTCGGCTCAATTGAAGTTTCTTGTCACTGAACGGACTTTAAATGTTGTGAAGAATTTATATTTGAGTCGGATTGCGAATTTCACATTTTTGTTGCCATTTTCAATACCTCTCATTGTGGGCGAGGTTACAATTAGCGCAATGTCCATTAGCATCCGTAAATAACATTGTCCATTATTTTAAATTTTGCGGGGAGGTTACAACACACAAAAAAAAAAAAAAAAACAAAAAAGTTGCATTTATATCCGCTCCTCAATTGTAGATACCCCTTACACAGCTGTGTGCAATGAATGAGTGCTGGCTGGTAATTAATTGCACTCCTTGGAGGGAAATGCCATAGGAAGTAGTCTTTAAAAAGTGAATGTTTTTCGTTAAAAGACAAAAGTTGCTTTAGAAAAAAGTAATAGTGGGGCTTTTGTTGTTGAACAAAATAAGTACAATGAACATACGTTATCAGATTTGCGCAATGCAGCTTCACACTACCTTTTGATTATAACACAATATACTATACATCGTCCCGAACCGTGACCAGAGTCGCGAGACGAGCAGAGCACGCCGCCGACGCCCGCTCAGTACAACCGTCCACCCGCTACTACTGTCGACCGACTACTACCTCTCCCGACTCGCGCTACAATATATATAACAACTGTTCCTGGCGACCCGGTGCGTGCCACTACTGTCGTCTGGCGCGGTCCAAGCGCCGACTAGCAACGATAAATAACTCTCTGGTCAGACAGAGATGCTGTCATGCCTCGCCATCGCTCTGGTAACGAATACATACGTGTTGCAGCGTGCGTACCACCGGAACACGCAGTGGCGGAGCCAAAGACTGTGTTGTCGAGGTCGAGTGCGAGCGGGAAGAGAGGCAGCGTCGGCACGGAGATGCAAGCGAGCGAGACGCACGGGGGCTGCGGCGTGGCGCGTTTGCGGTCGGCGCCTTTGGTGGCAACGGCCGGGACAAGCAGCGGTGTATGGTGTGGTGCGGGGCGGACAGGGGCGGCGGTGGACGGGGAGGAGGCGGCGCGACGACGGCATGGGGGCGAAAACGGGACGGGGGACGGCGGATGTTGAGAGGCGTCACGCGCGGACAGGACACAGGACACAGACACAGAGACACACAGATTGGAAAGGGAGGGTGCGCGGTAGTAGTTGGGAATGTGCGTACCGTGCGGGATGGGAGTGGGCGAGGAACACGGTCGTGGCCCCTGTTTGTGGGTGCGTGTGATGACGTCGGTGTGTTGTGGGAAGGGAAGGTGCTGTGGCGGCGGCGCGTAATGGGCGTAGGCCGAAAAGAGAAAGGAACGTGGGCAGTGTGTTGGCAAGCGTCGGTTCGACTGCGACGTTGATGGGCAGGGCAAGGTTAATGGTGGTAGGAGTAGGCGTGTGGGCGCAAAAAATCTGCCGCTGCAGGCGGTGCCGTAACCGCCATGGGGCGGGAAGGAGAGAGGGCCAAAGAAAGAAAGAAAGAAGAAAACAAAATAAAAAAAAAAAAAGGAGGGGGGGGGGGGGCGAAAGGAAGGCAGGAAGGACAAGAGGCGAGGCGACGGCTTGCTTTGTGTATCGGTCGGTCTCTGGCTATGCTTCGTTTTCTGCAGCAGGGTCGGTGCGCGGCGTGGCTCGCGGCAGTGGGAACGCCTGGCGGCTGGACGGCCAGCAATGCGGTTGGATGGGCGGCCACAGCACCGCACCTGTGCCCGAGGAGGAGACGCTGGCGGCGGGCCCTGAGGTGAGGCCGGCTCGGCTCGGCTGGGGCTGTGGATGTGTAGGTGTGCGCCGCTGCTGCAACAACGAGTAAAACGCGAGAAGAAGGGATGGCGGTAGAGAGAAAAAAAAAAAAAAGGTCGTGTTGTGTTGATGCGCAGGCAGACGCGTACAGAGAGACGAGCCCGGTCTGCAGCAGGGTGTGGCCGTGCCGAGTGCAGAGCAGCGGCGGCTCGGTTCGGTTCGGTTCGGCCCGGCGGGCCGCGCTGTTGTCGCGGACGTGAGCGCCCCCTGGCGGGTGGCCGGAGGCGGCGCGGCGTGTTGGACGTGTGGCTGGTGGCAGTGCACAATTTGCGAGTGGCTGGCGGTGTGGCGTGGCGGTTGGCGCGTCGGGCGGCGGAGAGGGAGAGAGAGGAGAGGTATGTGTTGCGGGCGCCCTTTGCTGCGCTGCGTCGTTGCGTGTGCCGTACAGGGCGGGCGCTTGTCGACTGTGTGGGCGGTGTGGCGAATTGGCGTGAAACGGCTGCCGAGAGGTGTGTGGTAGCGAGCCGGTCGGTGTCAGTGCGAAGGGGAATGTGCGTGCGTTTGGCGGTTTCGGTGTGCTTTTTGCGGCGTGAGAGTGGGAATTAGTGGGGCCGGCTGTTGTGTTTGTTCCTTGTGTCTTGTGTCGTGTAGGTAGCTTGATGGCAACGTGGAAGGACGCCGGTTTCGTTTCGAGCCTTGCGTGTGGTTGTCGACGTTGACTGGTTGGCGTGTGCCGATGCACGTGCATGTGTGGGTCGCGAGTGCGTTTTTGGCTGGCTGTGTGTGTGTGTGTGTTTTGGGGGGGAAGGGGGAGGCGGTGGTGAAAGTGCAGTCGTTGCCACGGGCGTCGTCGGGTCGGGTGGGGCTGGGGCTGTGCGTCGTGGCGGAAAGGTGGTAGGTTGCGGGAAGCGAGCCCGTCGTTGACGGTGTCGCGTGAGTTGTGAATCGAGTGGGGCGCGGGGCGCGGGGCGCGGGACAGGAGCAGCGTGCCGCTGCGTCGTGGTCGTCAGCAGAGGCTGTGCGTGTGCTTGTCCTTTTTGTGGGCGGTTCGTGCGAGGCGTTTTTGTTTTGTGTTGCCCTAGTTGTTAGTTTATTTTGTTTGTGTTTGTTATTTTGAGACGACGACTGGTTGGTGGCGTGCGCGCGAAGTGGCGGTGTGCGCTTCCCGTGTCGTTTGTGTTGTTTTTTTTTTGTTTTTGTTTTTGTGTGTTTTTTTTTGCACTGGGCCCCGGGGGGTGGGTGGGTGCGTGCGTGTGTGTCGATTGCCGGCTGGCGAAAGGTGCGCCATCGGCGGGGTGGGTCGCCGGCACGAGTAGAGGCGGCGGCGTTGTTGCTGTTGTTGTGTGGTGTTTGTTTTGTTCGGCTGTGTCGGCGAGCTGTGTTGCGGTGCGTGTGAATGGTGGTGCAAAAGTGCTGGCGTTGGGGCTGCGACTGCGACGGCGGCGAGCCGCGGGCGCGCATGATAGTGATGTTGTGAACAGCGGCTGTGTACGGTAGTGGTGTTGTTGTAGCACGACGTGCATCCGGGCCGGCGCGGAAAGCGCAGTTGCGGGCGGTTGCCCTTCGGTGCCAGCCATGTCGCGTGAGCGGCGGGTTGCTGTGGTGTCGACACGTGGTGCTCTGGGTTGTTGTGTGGTGCCCTTTGGCCGGTGGGGGTGGTTCGCGTGCGTCTCGTTCGCGCTCGGTATCTGGTCGTGGTCGTGCTGCTCCCCCGTCTGTCGGCGGTTTTCGACGTCGTCTGTACGTTTTTGTCCGTTTGCGGCGGTGCCTGCCGACGTCGTCCCGTCGCGACCTTTCAACCGAAAGTGTGGCGCCCGAAGGTGAACGAACGTAACCCTGACCTCGGCGCTTTACGCTGAGCCGAGCGAACCGAATCGAACCTAACCTGTGGTGTGGTGAGGTGAGCTCAGCCTGTGAGCCCCAAACGTCTACGTAAGGTAAGCTGTCCGGCGGCTCACGCCTCACGTTTTGAACGCTTTTTTAACCTACGTTTGACGCTTCTTAACCTAGCACTGACCCCTTAACCTAACGTGTAACGTAACCTAACGTAACCTAACCTAACCTAACCTAACCTAACCTAACCTAACCTAACCTCTGACGCCTGACGTGTTTGAATGCTTAACCTAAGTTTGACGCTTAACCTAACCCAAGTCCCCTTAACCTAACCCACGTCCACCTAACCTAACCGAACCTAACCTAGACGTGTAAACGTAATGTGTAACGCGCAACGTGTAAGGTCGGCTGTCGTGTGTGCTGACGGCAGATTGGGTTGGTCTGTAGATTCGGATTGCGGTTTGCCTCGGTCGAGGGGTTGGGTCGGAAGCGGCGAGGGGCGGCGGCGCCTGTTGCGCAGGCGGCGTCCGTTTGCGGCGGGCAATTGTTGAGAAACGGCTGTGAATGTTGGCGGGCGAGAGGAGGAGGACGGCGCGCGATGTGGCCCGACGGCTGCGGGCCGATCGGGAAACGGCGGGAGGGCGACGGAAGGCGATGGGGCGGCGGAGGCGCGTTTGCACGGCCGTCATCGCCGCACGCCTCGGCTTGTGTGGCTGTGGCGCCGGCCGCGCTGGCCGGGCTGCCGCGGCGACGGTGTGGGAGTTTTGCCGAAGGTTTGGCCATTGTGGCGGGTCGTCGGCTGGGGCTGTGGGGGCGGCATTTGGGCGGGGGCGGCGATTCTCGGCGGGCCGACCCAGGCTGTAGCGCGCGGTAGCTGCAGTTTGGCCGTGGTTTGCGGCGCTGCCGTGGCGACTGGTTGGCGACTGTGGTGTGGCTGTGTGTAGCCCCATCCTCGGTGGTTTGAAAGGCGCGGGCGGTTGTGGCGCAGCTTTGGGGCTGCTCCGCACAGGCTGTCGGACGTTGGGCGGTAGCAAGCGCGGGAGGCGCGGCGCGGCGGCGCGCAGAGTGGCGGCCGCTCTCTCGGCCGTCCGCGCCCGCCCGCGACACTGGCTGGGCCCTTGTGATTCTCTGCTCTGCTCTGCCGTGCTGTGCTGTGCTTGCGTGCCTGCCGTCCCGCTCGCTCTCGCTCTCGCTCTCGCTGTGTGTTACGCGCGTCGTCGAAATGGCAGATCAGGCGGCTACGAACGAGACTGCTGCGGCACCCGCCGCCACCGGCACTACGAAGAAGGCCAAGTCTGCGTCGTCTGCGAAGAAGCCGCGCGCCAAGCCTGCGCACCCGCGCACCTCTGAGATGGTGACGGCCGCCATCAAGAGTCTGAAGGAGCGCGGCGGGTCGTCGCTGCAGGCGATCAAGAAGTACATAGCCGCGCACTACAAGCTGGACGCGGAGAAGCTGGCGCCGTTTATCAAGAAGTACCTCAAGTCGGCCGTCGTGGCGGGCGAGCTGGTGCAGACGAAGGGGAAGGGCGCGTCCGGCTCGTTCAAGCTTGCCGGCGCCGGCGGCGGGGGGGCGGCCGAGGGCGGCAAGGCTCGTGCTGGCGGTGCCAAGAAGAAGCGCGCCGCTCCGGCCAGCAAGGAGAAGAAGGGCGCCCGTGCGGCCGGCGCAAAGAAGGCTGGTGGCGTGAAGGCGGCGACCGGTCGGAAGGCGGGCGCCGCCAAGAAGGCGTCTGCGGCGTCGGCCGCTCCCGCGGGTGCGAAGAAGGCGGCTGCGGCCAAGCCGGCCAAGGCCAAGTCGCCGTCGAAGGCGAAGAAGGCCGCCAAGGTTCCGACGAAGAAGCCGAAGGCGCCGCGCCCGAAGAAGGCGACGACGCCGTCTAAGGCGAAGGCTTCGCCCAAGAAGAAGAAGTAGAGTAGAGTAGAGGAGAAAGAGATGGGAAAGGAAGGGTTTGGCGCTTGACCCCGTCGTTCCCACCCCCCGTCGTCGTCTAGTGGCGCGCAAGAGACGCGCGGCCCAAAACGGCCCTTCTCAGGGCCATCAAAGCACGTCGGGGAAGGTTTTGATTGTCGTGTTGCGTTTGGTGTGGGTGTCTGTCTGTATGCCCGTGGGGATGCTGTTTGCGTGCCGTGGTGGTTTGATTGCGGGGGTCGGTGGCGGGTGTGGGCGGCGGTAGCGGTAAGCGGTGTTGTTGTTGTCGTGGTTGATTGTCGCCGTGTTTGTGGCGGCGGCCGACGGTTGGTTTTCTGTCACGTTGTTTTGTTTGAATACGTTGGTTGGCTTGCCTGCGTTCGTTCTTCTCGGATGTGTGTCTTGTCTAGTCGTGTCTGGTCTTTGTTTTGTTTCTTTGTGTGTGTTATGTTTTGCAACGGGGGGCACGTTGAGATGTGGAAGGAGTCGGCGGGGATTTCGGTGGCGTGTAGAGCGAGCGAGCGCGCCTGCCTGGCCGTTGGCCGTCGGAGTGGAGTGCGGGTTTTTTTTGTTTTCGAAACGAAAGCGGCGGCCGGCCAGCCACCCGTGCGGTGTGACGTCGGCCGTTGGGTATTGTGCGCTTTGAGCGCCGGGGAGGGATGATGTGTGATTGTTGCGCGCTGCTAGCAGGCAGGCAGAGTGAGCGGGTGTGTGTGGCGGACGGACGGGAAGTGGTGGTTTTTGTTTTTGGGTTGCGGGGCGAGAGGCAGGCGACCGACAAAGTTTGCTCGCGACGGAGAGATGTTAGTGGCCCTGAAAAGGGCCGTTTTTGTTTGTGCGGTGCGGTGCCGCGGCGCGGTTTAGGCGCGCTCGCCGCGGATGCGGCGCGCGAGCTGGATGTCCTTGGGCATGATGGTGACGCGCTTGGCGTGGATTGCGCACAGGTTGGTGTCTTCGAAGAGGCCGACGAGGTAGGCCTCGCTGGCCTCCTGCAGGGCCATGACTGCGGAGCTCTGGAAGCGCAGGTCGGTCTTGAAGTCCTGGGCGATCTCGCGCACTAGGCGCTGGAATGGCAGCTTGCGGATGAGCAGCTCTGTGCTCTTCTGGTAGCGCCTGATTTCTCGCAGGGCGACGGTGCCCGGCCTGTAGCGGTGGGGCTTCTTGACGCCTCCGGTGGCGGGCGCGCTCTTCCTCGCCGCCTTGGTGGCGAGCTGTTTGCGCGGCGCCTTTCCGCCGGTGGACTTGCGGGCCGTTTGCTTTGTGCGGGCCATGGCGGTAGCGTTGGCGGTAGCGGAGCGGCGTGCGTGGAGGTTAGGTGCGGCGCGGCGTCCGGTGCTGCCTTGACAACGGGCCCGCGCGCCTCCGTGCTGCGCTTATATGCCCTCGGTTGCGCGTGGTGGGGGGAGGGCGGGCCAGAGTCTATATAGGGGGGCGGCGGGCGCGCTGGGCGCAGACCGTAGCCGACTCGCCAGCCGCTGCAGCTGCTGTTTGTGCACGTTTTGCTTTGCCCGAGGAAGGAAGGATGACAGGCCGCGGCAAGGGAGGAAAGGGGCTCGGCAAGGGTGGCGCCAAGCGGCACCGCAAGGTGTTGCGCGACAACATCCAGGGCATCACGAAGCCCGCCATCCGCCGCCTGGCTCGCAGGGGCGGCGTGAAGCGCATCTCTGGTCTGATCTACGAGGAGACCCGCGGGGTGCTGAAGGTGTTCCTGGAGAACGTGATCCGCGACGCGGTGACGTACACTGAGCACGCCAAGCGCAAGACTGTGACGGCCATGGACGTGGTGTACGCCCTGAAGAGGCAGGGGCGCACCCTGTACGGTTTCGGCGGTTAGGCTGCGTCGCAGCGGGCGCTGGCCTTCCCGCGGCCGTGCTTGTGGGTGGGAGAGACTAGAAAACGGCCCTTTTCAGGGCCACCACACTGTTCGGAAGTTGAAAAGTGCGAAAGAGTCTGTGTTGTTGTTGTTGTTGTTGCTGCGTGTGTGTGCGCTGTGTTGTTCGTTTGTTTGTTTGTTTGTTTGTTTGTTTGTTTCTTTCTTTCTTTCCGTTTGAGCGACGTGATGTGGCTGGGAGGGGAGAAGGAAAGGAAACGTGTCATGTGGCTGGCTGTGTGTGGAGCTGCTTCGTTTGTGTTTGTTATTGTGTGTCTTTGTATCGATCGCGACGGAGATGGCGGGCTGTGTGTTGTTGTGCGAGAGAGGCGGTAATTATTTGCTTGCGTGGTTTGGCTCTGTGTGTTTGCGGCGGCGTTGGGGTTTCCGAGGCAAGGCGTGTGGGCATAGGCGGCCGGATCAGCTGTTTCGTTCGTGTCGACGGCCGTTGCGCGCGGGAGTGGAGGGCGGTGTGTCGACACGCCTCCCTTTAACAATGGTCATTATTGCTGCCGTTGTCGTTTGGAAGGCGACTCTGCGACCGTGCAAAATGTGTGTGTGTGTGTGTGTGTGTGTGTGTGTGTGTGTGTGTGTGTGTGCGGGCTGTGTGGACGACAAGATGGCGGACGTGCGCCGGCGGCGGCTGTGCTGTGAAAGTGCAAAGTTGAAACAAAACAAGGTGCGGCGAGGACGACTGAAATTTTGCTTTGGACGTAGGTTTGTGTGGTGGCCCTGAAAAGGGCCGATTGTTGTGGGCCGGGCCGAGCCGAGCCGGCAAAGCGCGTTGCGTGCAGGGGAGCACGCGGCGCTGCGATTGCCTGGCCTCCTTTAGGCCTTCTTCTCGGTCTTCTTTGGCAGCAGGACGGCCTGGATGTTGGGTAGGACACCACCCTGTGCGATGGTGACGCCCGACAGGAGCTTGTTGAGCTCCTCGTCGTTGCGGATGGCAAGCTGCAGGTGGCGCGGGATGATGCGCGTCTTCTTGTTGTCGCGGGCCGCGTTTCCGGCCAGCTCGAGCACCTCAGCCGCGAGGTACTCCATGACGGCGGCGAGGTAGACGGGCGCCCCGGCGCCGACGCGCTCTGCGTAGTTTCCCTTGCGCAGGAGGCGGTGGATTCTGCCGACCGGGAACTGGAGCCCAGCCCTGCTTGAGCGGGACTTTGACTTGCCCTTGACTTTGCCTCCCTTTCCGCGTCCGGACATGGCGATGGGCTAGCGACGGTGCACACGAGAAGGAAACGAAAACGACCGGTGCGAGCGGCAGCGAGTCGAGCAGCGGAGTGCGTGCCGGCGCAGCCGGGGTGGGGGTGCTTTATGGGCTCGGGTGCGGCGGCCGGTTGCGCGCGCGCCCCATTGGTCGGCGGCCGCAACAGGGCGAGCTGGTAAAGGTGCGGCGGCGGCTGGCGGCGGGTGCCACTGTGTGGGGAGACGCTGACTAGAGCGGAGCGCTTGCTACTGGTGTTGCTGCTGCCGCCGTACGTTGGTTCGAGATGCCGCCCAAGACTAGCGGGAAGGCCGCCAAGAAGGCTGGCAAGGCGCAGAAGAACATTTCGAAGGGCGACAAGAAGAAGAAGCGCAAGAGGAAGGAGAGCTATGCCATCTACATCTACAAGGTGCTGAAGCAGGTGCACCCTGACACGGGCATCTCGTCGAAGGCGATGAGCATCATGAACAGCTTCGTGAACGACATTTTCGAGCGCATTGCGGCCGAGGCTTCTCGCCTGGCGCACTACAACAAGCGCTCGACCATCACGTCCCGCGAGATCCAGACCGCTGTGCGGCTGTTGCTGCCTGGCGAGCTGGCCAAGCACGCCGTGAGCGAGGGCACGAAGGCGGTGACCAAGTACACGAGCTCCAAGTAAGGAGGTGGCTCTGGAACGGAAGGAAGGATGGAGAGAGAATGCTCCTCCGTTGCGAGAGCGGCAAAACGGCCCTTTTCAGGGCCACCAACTTGCCTTTTGCGGGAAGGGCGGAATTGTTGTTGTTGTTTGTGTGGACGGCTGTGATGTATGTGTGCATTTTGATTGTGGGTGGGGGGGCGCGTCAAAGCGTGTTGCGCGGGGTACGGCCACGAGGTTGGTCGCCGTGGCGTGGAATGGTGGCACGCCTCGTTGGCGTGGTTTTTGACCCATTTGGTGTTGTTGGTGTGTGTGTTACCTGTCTGCGAGGGGGGACAGTGCGATCGCCGACTTTTGTGTCACCGTAACGACGGCCGTTTGCGGGTTTGTTTTTTGCACATCATACATGGCGAGGGTGAAATGTGAAATGTTGTTTTTTTTTGTGGTTTTTGTTTGCCGCCCACTATTCCCTTTGCTGTACGCCGAGTTTGACAATGGTGCGACGTAACTGCAGCGTGGAGGTGTGTGAGTGACGTTGAAATGAACGTGCCATGAAGACGCATTGTTGTTGCATTGTACTGTACGTGTACGGCGACACGCACGATGATGTACCATTCGACTCTGATTTTTGATAGCCGTGTCTGACTGATTGCGTACGACGCACGCACACCGATGTCGTCATTCAAGATGCACGCGTGTCCAGTGCAGTACAGTAAGCGCGACGCTAGACGACGGCGGCGGCGGCGGCGGCCGTTTTTGGCGAATGTCTGTACACGTGTTTGTCTGTGTCCATCCGGTATGTATTTGTTTGTTTGAAAGTGTTTTGTGTGTCGGTGACGTGGTCCGATCCGTCGCCCCCCTGAGTAACTGTCGATCGGCGCGATAGACCGGCGTCACGCAACTGAACCGAAGTCGTGGGCACACCCGTCATACTGTTGTACACCGTCGCGCTGAGAACGGTAACGACAGGTTGACTTTGATCGGTCGAATGTCTGGGCAGAACGTGAGGAAGGAGGCAAGAGTGCAGGAGGAAAGGACAGAGGGGGGGGGGGCAAAAGAGAGAGGAAGGGAAAAAGGGGAGAAACGCATTCGTAGAGCAACGGAACGTTCCCGTGTCGGAGGCGTATTGGAGCCGCACTGAAATGCGTTTAACGGCGGCGCGGCTGCAAGTGTCTGCCGTGGTGAACGTTACCTTTGACGGCTGCATTGGCCTTTGCTTTTTGCTTTTGCTTTCGCTTTCGCTTTCCCGGTTGTACGTAACGTTTGTTGGTATGGTTGGTTCTGAGGAAGAGTGTGTGACAGTGCCGTGCCGTCCATGTTCGTGTGCCCTCCCATTGTGTGTATGCTATTGTCTGTGTACTTGAATGATGTATGTAGGTGTTAGTGGACGTGTTTTACCAGTGGGGGGAAATGGATCGTCGATAGTTGGCGTCACTCTGTCACGGTCGAGATGACGCACCCTCCGTACAGAAAGGTGTCGGGAAAGTGTGTGTGTGTGTGTGTGTGTGTGTGTGTGTGTGTGTGTGTGTGTGTGCGTGCGTGCGTCCGTGAATTGGCAGTGTTTGGAGGTGGGCGTGCCCTGCATGTGGCCCGGAAGGCTGTTCGTTTGGCGGTAGTGTTGTGTGGACAGGGGAGGGGCATGCGTAACGCTGCTGGCATGGCATTTCGGGAGATGGGAGGGGGCAAACGAGGAAACGAGGAGCGGCGGCCAAAGACGGGACGGGGAGGGGCGCGGTGTGGGTGGCTTGCGCCTGTGCTCGGCGTTGTGGTTTGTGCAAAAGAGGAGGAGAAAAACAATGAGTTGCCAGGGAGGGGAGCGGTGTTGTGTTGTGGTTGTCGTGGTGTAGCCGCAGACGCGGCTGTCAGTGAACGTGGCGAGACGGACGGATGCGCGGAGGGGCGGGGGCGGCGCATTTCGCCGGTGCCGTGCCGTGCCGTGCCATGCCATGCCTGAAAGCCGCGTGGTCGCTGTGTTGTTGGTGGCGTGGGGGCGAGGAGAGTACCGTACGGGTGTGCTTGTGCGCCGGAAATGGCACACTGCGCCTGCCCGTCTTGGAGGCTGATGGCTGTGGTGTGGAAATGGGGCGCGGTGATGTTGAAGCAGTTGAAGAACAGAAAAGAAACCAAGAAGAAAACGGAAGGCGTGATGCGGCGGTGGTGGTGAGAGCGGGAAAAACAAAACAAAACAAAAAAAAAGAAAGAAAAAAAAACAACAAGAAAAAAGAAGGAAAAACAACAAGAAACAAAAAAAGAAAACAAAAAGTCTATCAATATTAAAATGTAAATGGAAATGGAAATGGAAATGGACCCAGGTATAACCTCCCTGCACAAATAGCAGAGAGTCCGATGATAATAAAAATGTGCCAGAATGTTAACGTCCCTACAAAACAAACCCAACGATAATATTAATGAAAGAATGAACCGTATGTAACATTGCAACAGACATAATGGAACCTGATAAATTGTATAAGGGCAGCAGCGTTGACCTTTGGCCCTGTATTCAGAATAAAAAGAGCCAAAGATCGTTACCCCAATGAAAAAGACACTGAAACACGTATGTAACATAGCAGCGATGGCGAGACATTGTAGCATCTGTGACCAGAGAGTTTGCGCTGGACCGCGCGAGTGTTGCGAGCGGTTCTCAGTCAGTCAGTCAGTCAGTCAGTCAGTCAGTCAGTCGTTGCGAGTCTGTAGCTCTGTCTAGTTGAGGGCTGTACTCTGTCAGTAGTCGTCGCGTGCAGTACGCTAATAGTCGTCATGCAGAGCGGTCGGTCAGTAGTAGCAGCCGAGTGCGGTTGTGTGATGTAGGCGGTCGGCAACACTGGTCAAGATGGTGAAGGAGGTATACTGTTAATTAATATAATCATTAGATAATGAAAAATTATATTTATTGTAATTAATTCTCCAACAAGTTCCCCAAAAATAATTTTTATTTCAAAAGCATTTTTCAAAAATGTAATGTTTTATTGAACTAAAGAGTTCGTTGCACTTCCCATTTCATTCCACTTCTTTGAAGAAAAATTTCACTAAAATCACAAAAAAAGAGAATATTATTATTTGCAATGCAGTTCCTCCAAGCGCTGCGCAACAACAAGAGCAGAAATGTGACATCCATTTATTCTGAGGTAAGACTTTAATTCTGATTGTTTTGCACAGGGCCAAAGACCGATATTTCGGCTCAATTGAAGTTTCTTGTCACTGAACGGACTTTAAATGTTGTGAAGAATTTATATTTGAGTCGGATTGCGAATTTCACATTTTTGTTGCCATTTTCAATACCTCTCATTGTGGGCGAGGTTACAATTAGCGCAATGTCCATTAGCATCCGTAAATAACATTGTCCATTATTTTAAATTTTGCGGGGAGGTTACAACACACAAAAAAAAAAAAAAAAACAAAAAAGTTGCATTTATATCCGCTCCTCAATTGTAGATACCCCTTACACAGCTGTGTGCAATGAATGAGTGCTGGCTGGTAATTAATTGCACTCCTTGGAGGGAAATGCCATAGGAAGTAGTCTTTAAAAAGTGAATGTTTTTCGTTAAAAGACAAAAGTTGCTTTAGAAAAAAGTAATAGTGGGGCTTTTGTTGTTGAACAAAATAAGTACAATGAACATACGTTATCAGATTTGCGCAATGCAGCTTCACACTACCTTTTGATTATAACACAATATACTATACATCGTCCCGAACCGTGACCAGAGTCGCGAGACGAGCAGAGCACGCCGCCGACGCCCGCTCAGTACAACCGTCCACCCGCTACTACTGTCGACCGACTACTACCTCTCCCGACTCGCGCTACAATATATATAACAACTGTTCCTGGCGACCCGGTGCGTGCCACTACTGTCGTCTGGCGCGGTCCAAGCGCCGACTAGCAACGATAAATAACTCTCTGGTCAGACAGAGATGCTGTCATGCCTCGCCATCGCTCTGGTAACGAATACATACGTGTTGCAGCGTGCGTACCACCGGAACACGCAGTGGCGGAGCCAAAGACTGTGTTGTCGAGGTCGAGTGCGAGCGGGAAGAGAGGCAGCGTCGGCACGGAGATGCAAGCGAGCGAGACGCACGGGGGCTGCGGCGTGGCGCGTTTGCGGTCGGCGCCTTTGGTGGCAACGGCCGGGACAAGCAGCGGTGTATGGTGTGGTGCGGGGCGGACAGGGGCGGCGGTGGACGGGGAGGAGGCGGCGCGACGACGGCATGGGGGCGAAAACGGGACGGGGGACGGCGGATGTTGAGAGGCGTCACGCGCGGACAGGACACAGGACACAGACACAGAGACACACAGATTGGAAAGGGAGGGTGCGCGGTAGTAGTTGGGAATGTGCGTACCGTGCGGGATGGGAGTGGGCGAGGAACACGGTCGTGGCCCCTGTTTGTGGGTGCGTGTGATGACGTCGGTGTGTTGTGGGAAGGGAAGGTGCTGTGGCGGCGGCGCGTAATGGGCGTAGGCCGAAAAGAGAAAGGAACGTGGGCAGTGTGTTGGCAAGCGTCGGTTCGACTGCGACGTTGATGGGCAGGGCAAGGTTAATGGTGGTAGGAGTAGGCGTGTGGGCGCAAAAAATCTGCCGCTGCAGGCGGTGCCGTAACCGCCATGGGGCGGGAAGGAGAGAGGGCCAAAGAAAGAAAGAAAGAAGAAAACAAAATAAAAAAAAAAAAAGGAGGGGGGGGGGGGGCGAAAGGAAGGCAGGAAGGACAAGAGGCGAGGCGACGGCTTGCTTTGTGTATCGGTCGGTCTCTGGCTATGCTTCGTTTTCTGCAGCAGGGTCGGTGCGCGGCGTGGCTCGCGGCAGTGGGAACGCCTGGCGGCTGGACGGCCAGCAATGCGGTTGGATGGGCGGCCACAGCACCGCACCTGTGCCCGAGGAGGAGACGCTGGCGGCGGGCCCTGAGGTGAGGCCGGCTCGGCTCGGCTGGGGCTGTGGATGTGTAGGTGTGCGCCGCTGCTGCAACAACGAGTAAAACGCGAGAAGAAGGGATGGCGGTAGAGAGAAAAAAAAAAAAAAGGTCGTGTTGTGTTGATGCGCAGGCAGACGCGTACAGAGAGACGAGCCCGGTCTGCAGCAGGGTGTGGCCGTGCCGAGTGCAGAGCAGCGGCGGCTCGGTTCGGTTCGGTTCGGCCCGGCGGGCCGCGCTGTTGTCGCGGACGTGAGCGCCCCCTGGCGGGTGGCCGGAGGCGGCGCGGCGTGTTGGACGTGTGGCTGGTGGCAGTGCACAATTTGCGAGTGGCTGGCGGTGTGGCGTGGCGGTTGGCGCGTCGGGCGGCGGAGAGGGAGAGAGAGGAGAGGTATGTGTTGCGGGCGCCCTTTGCTGCGCTGCGTCGTTGCGTGTGCCGTACAGGGCGGGCGCTTGTCGACTGTGTGGGCGGTGTGGCGAATTGGCGTGAAACGGCTGCCGAGAGGTGTGTGGTAGCGAGCCGGTCGGTGTCAGTGCGAAGGGGAATGTGCGTGCGTTTGGCGGTTTCGGTGTGCTTTTTGCGGCGTGAGAGTGGGAATTAGTGGGGCCGGCTGTTGTGTTTGTTCCTTGTGTCTTGTGTCGTGTAGGTAGCTTGATGGCAACGTGGAAGGACGCCGGTTTCGTTTCGAGCCTTGCGTGTGGTTGTCGACGTTGACTGGTTGGCGTGTGCCGATGCACGTGCATGTGTGGGTCGCGAGTGCGTTTTTGGCTGGCTGTGTGTGTGTGTGTGTTTTGGGGGGGAAGGGGGAGGCGGTGGTGAAAGTGCAGTCGTTGCCACGGGCGTCGTCGGGTCGGGTGGGGCTGGGGCTGTGCGTCGTGGCGGAAAGGTGGTAGGTTGCGGGAAGCGAGCCCGTCGTTGACGGTGTCGCGTGAGTTGTGAATCGAGTGGGGCGCGGGGCGCGGGGCGCGGGACAGGAGCAGCGTGCCGCTGCGTCGTGGTCGTCAGCAGAGGCTGTGCGTGTGCTTGTCCTTTTTGTGGGCGGTTCGTGCGAGGCGTTTTTGTTTTGTGTTGCCCTAGTTGTTAGTTTATTTTGTTTGTGTTTGTTATTTTGAGACGACGACTGGTTGGTGGCGTGCGCGCGAAGTGGCGGTGTGCGCTTCCCGTGTCGTTTGTGTTGTTTTTTTTTTGTTTTTGTTTTTGTGTGTTTTTTTTTGCACTGGGCCCCGGGGGGTGGGTGGGTGCGTGCGTGTGTGTCGATTGCCGGCTGGCGAAAGGTGCGCCATCGGCGGGGTGGGTCGCCGGCACGAGTAGAGGCGGCGGCGTTGTTGCTGTTGTTGTGTGGTGTTTGTTTTGTTCGGCTGTGTCGGCGAGCTGTGTTGCGGTGCGTGTGAATGGTGGTGCAAAAGTGCTGGCGTTGGGGCTGCGACTGCGACGGCGGCGAGCCGCGGGCGCGCATGATAGTGATGTTGTGAACAGCGGCTGTGTACGGTAGTGGTGTTGTTGTAGCACGACGTGCATCCGGGCCGGCGCGGAAAGCGCAGTTGCGGGCGGTTGCCCTTCGGTGCCAGCCATGTCGCGTGAGCGGCGGGTTGCTGTGGTGTCGACACGTGGTGCTCTGGGTTGTTGTGTGGTGCCCTTTGGCCGGTGGGGGTGGTTCGCGTGCGTCTCGTTCGCGCTCGGTATCTGGTCGTGGTCGTGCTGCTCCCCCGTCTGTCGGCGGTTTTCGACGTCGTCTGTACGTTTTTGTCCGTTTGCGGCGGTGCCTGCCGACGTCGTCCCGTCGCGACCTTTCAACCGAAAGTGTGGCGCCCGAAGGTGAACGAACGTAACCCTGACCTCGGCGCTTTACGCTGAGCCGAGCGAACCGAACCGAACCTAACCTGTGGTGTGGTGAGGTGAGCTCAGCCTGTGAGCCCCAAACGTCTACGTAAGGTAAGCTGTCCGGCGGCTCACGCCTCACGTTTTGAACGCTTTTTTAACCTACGTTTGACGCTTCTTAACCTAGCACTGACCCCTTAACCTAACGTGTAACGTAACCTAACGTAACCTAACCTAACCTAACCTAACCTAACCTAACCTAACCTAACCTCTGACGCCTGACGTGTTTGAATGCTTAACCTAAGTTTGACGCTTAACCTAACCCAAGTCCCCTTAACCTAACCCACGTCCACCTAACCTAACCGAACCTAACCTAGACGTGTAAACGTAATGTGTAACGCGCAACGTGTAAGGTCGGCTGTCGTGTGTGCTGACGGCAGATTGGGTTGGTCTGTAGATTCGGATTGCGGTTTGCCTCGGTCGAGGGGTTGGGTCGGAAGCGGCGAGGGGCGGCGGCGCCTGTTGCGCAGGCGGCGTCCGTTTGCGGCGGGCAATTGTTGAGAAACGGCTGTGAATGTTGGCGGGCGAGAGGAGGAGGACGGCGCGCGATGTGGCCCGACGGCTGCGGGCCGATCGGGAAACGGCGGGAGGGCGACGGAAGGCGATGGGGCGGCGGAGGCGCGTTTGCACGGCCGTCATCGCCGCACGCCTCGGCTTGTGTGGCTGTGGCGCCGGCCGCGCTGGCCGGGCTGCCGCGGCGACGGTGTGGGAGTTTTGCCGAAGGTTTGGCCATTGTGGCGGGTCGTCGGCTGGGGCTGTGGGGGCGGCATTTGGGCGGGGGCGGCGATTCTCGGCGGGCCGACCCAGGCTGTAGCGCGCGGTAGCTGCAGTTTGGCCGTGGTTTGCGGCGCTGCCGTGGCGACTGGTTGGCGACTGTGGTGTGGCTGTGTGTAGCCCCATCCTCGGTGGTTTGAAAGGCGCGGGCGGTTGTGGCGCAGCTTTGGGGCTGCTCCGCACAGGCTGTCGGACGTTGGGCGGTA
The DNA here is from genome assembly GCF_021461385.2 of Schistocerca piceifrons. Taxonomy (NCBI): domain Eukaryota; kingdom Metazoa; phylum Arthropoda; class Insecta; order Orthoptera; family Acrididae; genus Schistocerca; species Schistocerca piceifrons. The sequence goes on along the minus strand of NW_025729034.1, from coordinate 6,709 downwards.
GCAAGCGCGGGAGGCGCGGCGCGGCGGCGCGCAGAGTGGCGGCCGCTCTCTCGGCCGTCCGCGCCCGCCCGCGACACTGGCTGGGCCCTTGTGATTCTCTGCTCTGCTCTGCCGTGCTGTGCTGTGCTTGCGTGCCTGCCGTCCCGCTCGCTCTCGCTCTCGCTCTCGCTGTGTGTTACGCGCGTCGTCGAAATGGCAGATCAGGCGGCTACGAACGAGACTGCTGCGGCACCCGCCGCCACCGGCACTACGAAGAAGGCCAAGTCTGCGTCGTCTGCGAAGAAGCCGCGCGCCAAGCCTGCGCACCCGCGCACCTCTGAGATGGTGACGGCCGCCATCAAGAGTCTGAAGGAGCGCGGCGGGTCGTCGCTGCAGGCGATCAAGAAGTACATAGCCGCGCACTACAAGCTGGACGCGGAGAAGCTGGCGCCGTTTATCAAGAAGTACCTCAAGTCGGCCGTCGTGGCGGGCGAGCTGGTGCAGACGAAGGGGAAGGGCGCGTCCGGCTCGTTCAAGCTTGCCGGCGCCGGCGGCGGGGGGGCGGCCGAGGGCGGCAAGGCTCGTGCTGGCGGTGCCAAGAAGAAGCGCGCCGCTCCGGCCAGCAAGGAGAAGAAGGGCGCCCGTGCGGCCGGCGCAAAGAAGGCTGGTGGCGTGAAGGCGGCGACCGGTCGGAAGGCGGGCGCCGCCAAGAAGGCGTCTGCGGCGTCGGCCGCTCCCGCGGGTGCGAAGAAGGCGGCTGCGGCCAAGCCGGCCAAGGCCAAGTCGCCGTCGAAGGCGAAGAAGGCCGCCAAGGTTCCGACGAAGAAGCCGAAGGCGCCGCGCCCGAAGAAGGCGACGACGCCGTCTAAGGCGAAGGCTTCGCCCAAGAAGAAGAAGTAGAGTAGAGTAGAGGAGAAAGAGATGGGAAAGGAAGGGTTTGGCGCTTGACCCCGTCGTCCCCACCCCCCGTCGTCGTCTAGTGGCGCGCAAGAGACGCGCGGCCCAAAACGGCCCTTCTCAGGGCCATCAAAGCACGTCGGGGAAGGTTTTGATTGTCGTGTTGCGTTTGGTGTGGGTGTCTGTCTGTATGCCCGTGGGGATGCTGTTTGCGTGCCGTGGTGGTTTGATTGCGGGGGTCGGTGGCGGGTGTGGGCGGCGGTAGCGGTAAGCGGTGTTGTTGTTGTCGTGGTTGATTGTCGCCGTGTTTGTGGCGGCGGCCGACGGTTGGTTTTCTGTCACGTTGTTTTGTTTGAATACGTTGGTTGGCTTGCCTGCGTTCGTTCTTCTCGGATGTGTGTCTTGTCTAGTCGTGTCTGGTCTTTGTTTTGTTTCTTTGTGTGTGTTATGTTTTGCAACGGGGGGCACGTTGAGATGTGGAAGGAGTCGGCGGGGATTTCGGTGGCGTGTAGAGCGAGCGAGCGCGCCTGCCTGGCCGTTGGCCGTCGGAGTGGAGTGCGGGTTTTTTTTGTTTTCGAAACGAAAGCGGCGGCCGGCCAGCCACCCGTGCGGTGTGACGTCGGCCGTTGGGTATTGTGCGCTTTGAGCGCCGGGGAGGGATGATGTGTGATTGTTGCGCGCTGCTAGCAGGCAGGCAGAGTGAGCGGGTGTGTGTGGCGGACGGACGGGAAGTGGTGGTTTTTGTTTTTGGGTTGCGGGGCGAGAGGCAGGCGACCGACAAAGTTTGCTCGCGACGGAGAGATGTTAGTGGCCCTGAAAAGGGCCGTTTTTGTTTGTGCGGTGCGGTGCCGCGGCGCGGTTTAGGCGCGCTCGCCGCGGATGCGGCGCGCGAGCTGGATGTCCTTGGGCATGATGGTGACGCGCTTGGCGTGGATTGCGCACAGGTTGGTGTCTTCGAAGAGGCCGACGAGGTAGGCCTCGCTGGCCTCCTGCAGGGCCATGACTGCGGAGCTCTGGAAGCGCAGGTCGGTCTTGAAGTCCTGGGCGATCTCGCGCACTAGGCGCTGGAATGGCAGCTTGCGGATGAGCAGCTCTGTGCTCTTCTGGTAGCGCCTGATTTCTCGCAGGGCGACGGTGCCCGGCCTGTAGCGGTGGGGCTTCTTGACGCCTCCGGTGGCGGGCGCGCTCTTCCTCGCCGCCTTGGTGGCGAGCTGTTTGCGCGGCGCCTTTCCGCCGGTGGACTTGCGGGCCGTTTGCTTTGTGCGGGCCATGGCGGTAGCGTTGGCGGTAGCGGAGCGGCGTGCGTGGAGGTTAGGTGCGGCGCGGCGTCCGGTGCTGCCTTGACAACGGGCCCGCGCGCCTCCGTGCTGCGCTTATATGCCCTCGGTTGCGCGTGGTGGGGGGAGGGCGGGCCAGAGTCTATATAGGGGGGCGGCGGGCGCGCTGGGCGCAGACCGTAGCCGACTCGCCAGCCGCTGCAGCTGCTGTTTGTGCACGTTTTGCTTTGCCCGAGGAAGGAAGGATGACAGGCCGCGGCAAGGGAGGAAAGGGGCTCGGCAAGGGTGGCGCCAAGCGGCACCGCAAGGTGTTGCGCGACAACATCCAGGGCATCACGAAGCCCGCCATCCGCCGCCTGGCTCGCAGGGGCGGCGTGAAGCGCATCTCTGGTCTGATCTACGAGGAGACCCGCGGGGTGCTGAAGGTGTTCCTGGAGAACGTGATCCGCGACGCGGTGACGTACACTGAGCACGCCAAGCGCAAGACTGTGACGGCCATGGACGTGGTGTACGCCCTGAAGAGGCAGGGGCGCACCCTGTACGGTTTCGGCGGTTAGGCTGCGTCGCAGCGGGCGCTGGCCTTCCCGCGGCCGTGCTTGTGGGTGGGAGAGACTAGAAAACGGCCCTTTTCAGGGCCACCACACTGTTCGGAAGTTGAAAAGTGCGAAAGAGTCTGTGTTGTTGTTGTTGTTGTTGCTGCGTGTGTGTGCGCTGTGTTGTTCGTTTGTTTGTTTGTTTGTTTGTTTGTTTGTTTCTTTCTTTCTTTCCGTTTGAGCGACGTGATGTGGCTGGGAGGGGAGAAGGAAAGGAAACGTGTCATGTGGCTGGCTGTGTGTGGAGCTGCTTCGTTTGTGTTTGTTATTGTGTGTCTTTGTATCGATCGCGACGGAGATGGCGGGCTGTGTGTTGTTGTGCGAGAGAGGCGGTAATTATTTGCTTGCGTGGTTTGGCTCTGTGTGTTTGCGGCGGCGTTGGGGTTTCCGAGGCAAGGCGTGTGGGCATAGGCGGCCGGATCAGCTGTTTCGTTCGTGTCGACGGCCGTTGCGCGCGGGAGTGGAGGGCGGTGTGTCGACACGCCTCCCTTTAACAATGGTCATTATTGCTGCCGTTGTCGTTTGGAAGGCGACTCTGCGACCGTGCAAAATGTGTGTGTGTGTGTGTGTGTGTGTGTGTGTGTGTGTGTGTGTGTGTGTGCGGGCTGTGTGGACGACAAGATGGCGGACGTGCGCCGGCGGCGGCTGTGCTGTGAAAGTGCAAAGTTGAAACAAAACAAGGTGCGGCGAGGACGACCTGAAATTTTGCTTTGGACGTAGGTTTGTGTGGTGGCCCTGAAAAGGGCCGATTGTTGTGGGCCGGGCCGAGCCGAGCCGGCAAAGCGCGTTGCGTGCAGGGGAGCACGCGGCGCTGCGATTGCCTGGCCTCCTTTAGGCCTTCTTCTCGGTCTTCTTTGGCAGCAGGACGGCCTGGATGTTGGGTAGGACACCACCCTGTGCGATGGTGACGCCCGACAGGAGCTTGTTGAGCTCCTCGTCGTTGCGGATGGCAAGCTGCAGGTGGCGCGGGATGATGCGCGTCTTCTTGTTGTCGCGGGCCGCGTTTCCGGCCAGCTCGAGCACCTCAGCCGCGAGGTACTCCATGACGGCGGCGAGGTAGACGGGCGCCCCGGCGCCGACGCGCTCTGCGTAGTTTCCCTTGCGCAGGAGGCGGTGGATTCTGCCGACCGGGAACTGGAGCCCAGCCCTGCTTGAGCGGGACTTTGACTTGCCCTTGACTTTGCCTCCCTTTCCGCGTCCGGACATGGCGATGGGCTAGCGACGGTGCACACGAGAAGGAAACGAAAACGACCGGTGCGAGCGGCAGCGAGTCGAGCAGCGGAGTGCGTGCCGGCGCAGCCGGGGTGGGGGTGCTTTATGGGCTCGGGTGCGGCGGCCGGTTGCGCGCGCGCCCCCATTGGTCGGCGGCCGCAACAGGGCGAGCTGGTAAAGCTGCGGCGGCGGCTGGCGGCGGGTGCCACTGTGTGGGGAGACGCTGACTAGAGCGGAGCGCTTGCTACTGGTGTTGCTGCTGCCGCCGTACGTTGGTTCGAGATGCCGCCCAAGACTAGCGGGAAGGCCGCCAAGAAGGCTGGCAAGGCGCAGAAGAACATTTCGAAGGGCGACAAGAAGAAGAAGCGCAAGAGGAAGGAGAGCTATGCCATCTACATCTACAAGGTGCTGAAGCAGGTGCACCCTGACACGCATCTCGTCGAAGGCGATGAGCATCATGAACAGCTTCGTGAACGACATTTTCGAGCGCATTGCGGCCGAGGCTTCTCGCCTGGCGCACTACAACAAGCGCTCGACCATCACGTCCCGCGAGATCCAGACCGCTGTGCGGCTGTTGCTGCCTGGCGAGCTGGCCAAGCACGCCGTGAGCGAGGGCACGAAGGCGGTGACCAAGTACACGAGCTCCAAGTAAGGAGGTGGCTCTGGAACGGAAGGAAGGATGGAGAGAGAATGCTCCTCCGTTGCGAGAGCGGCAAAACGGCCCTTTTCAGGGCCACCAACTTGCCTTTTGCGGGAAGGGCGGAATTGTTGTTGTTGTTTGTGTGGACGGCTGTGATGTATGTGTGCATTTTGATTGTGGGTGGGGGGGCGCGTCAAAGCGTGTTGCGCGGGGTACGGCCACGAGGTTGGTCGCCGTGGCGTGGAATGGTGGCACGCCTCGTTGGCGTGGTTTTTGACCCATTTGGTGTTGTTGGTGTGTGTGTTACCTGTCTGCGAGGGGGGACAGTGCGATCGCCGACTTTTGTGTCACCGTAACGACGGCCGTTTGCGGGTTTGTTTTTTGCACATCATACATGGCGAGGGTGAAATGTGAAATGTTGTTTTTTTTTGTGGTTTTTGTTTGCCGCCCACTATTCCCTTTGCTGTACGCCGAGTTTGACAATGGTGCGACGTAACTGCAGCGTGGAGGTGTGTGAGTGACGTTGAAATGAACGTGCCATGAAGACGCATTGTTGTTGCATTGTACTGTACGTGTACGGCGACACGCACGATGATGTACCATTCGACTCTGATTTTTGATAGCCGTGTCTGACTGATTGCGTACGACGCACGCACACCGATGTCGTCATTCAAGATGCACGCGTGTCCAGTGCAGTACAGTAAGCGCGACGCTAGACGACGGCGGCGGCGGCGGCGGCCGTTTTTGGCGAATGTCTGTACACGTGTTTGTCTGTGTCCATCCGGTATGTATTTGTTTGTTTGAAAGTGTTTTGTGTGTCGGTGACGTGGTCCGATCCGTCGCCCCCCTGAGTAACTGTCGATCGGCGCGATAGACCGGCGTCACGCAACTGAACCGAAGTCGTGGGCACACCCGTCATACTGTTGTACACCGTCGCGCTGAGAACGGTAACGACAGGTTGACTTTGATCGGTCGAATGTCTGGGCAGAACGTGAGGAAGGAGGCAAGAGTGCAGGAGGAAAGGACAGAGGGGGGGGGGCAAAAGAGAGAGGAAGGGAAAAAGGGGAGAAACGCATTCGTAGAGCAACGGAACGTTCCCGTGTCGGAGGCGTATTGGAGCCGCACTGAAATGCGTTTAACGGCGGCGCGGCTGCAAGTGTCTGCCGTGGTGAACGTTACCTTTGACGGCTGCATTGGCCTTTGCTTTTTGCTTTTGCTTTCGCTTTCGCTTTCCCGGTTGTACGTAACGTTTGTTGGTATGGTTGGTTCTGAGGAAGAGTGTGTGACAGTGCCGTGCCGTCCATGTTCGTGTGCCCTCCCATTGTGTGTATGCTATTGTCTGTGTACTTGAATGATGTATGTAGGTGTTAGTGGACGTGTTTTACCAGTGGGGGGAAATGGATCGTCGATAGTTGGCGTCACTCTGTCACGGTCGAGATGACGCACCCTCCGTACAGAAAGGTGTCGGGAAAGTGTGTGTGTGTGTGTGTGTGTGTGTGTGTGTGTGTGTGTGTGTGTGTGCGTGCGTGCGTCCGTGAATTGGCAGTGTTTGGAGGTGGGCGTGCCCTGCATGTGGCCCGGAAGGCTGTTCGTTTGGCGGTAGTGTTGTGTGGACAGGGGAGGGGCATGCGTAACGCTGCTGGCATGGCATTTCGGGAGATGGGAGGGGGCAAACGAGGAAACGAGGAGCGGCGGCCAAAGACGGGACGGGGAGGGGCGCGGTGTGGGTGGCTTGCGCCTGTGCTCGGCGTTGTGGTTTGTGCAAAAGAGGAGGAGAAAAACAATGAGTTGCCAGGGAGGGGAGCGGTGTTGTGTTGTGGTTGTCGTGGTGTAGCCGCAGACGCGGCTGTCAGTGAACGTGGCGAGACGGACGGATGCGCGGAGGGGCGGGGGCGGCGCATTTCGCCGGTGCCGTGCCGTGCCGTGCCATGCCATGCCTGAAAGCCGCGTGGTCGCTGTGTTGTTGGTGGCGTGGGGGCGAGGAGAGTACCGTACGGGTGTGCTTGTGCGCCGGAAATGGCACACTGCGCCTGCCCGTCTTGGAGGCTGATGGCTGTGGTGTGGAAATGGGGCGCGGTGATGTTGAAGCAGTTGAAGAACAGAAAAGAAAC
>NW_025729033.1:0-36165 GCF_021461385.2 Schistocerca piceifrons | reverse complement strand
AGAAGACTGACTCTTCTTACTGTCTATGTTTTGAACCACTCCTGTGATACTAGTTATAGATTCCGAATCATCACTCCAGGTTAACTTTATCCCTTGGACCTTCTTATTGACGATTGAAACACAGAAATTGCATCGGAATTAAATAGAAAAGGCACAATGCCGACTTAAGTAAAAGAAGACTGACTCTTCTTACTGACTATGTTTTTGAACCATTCCATTGACACTTGTTATAGATTCCGATGCTTCACTTCATGTTTACTGTATCCCTTGGACCTTCTTATTGACGATGAAACACAGATATTGCATCGGAATTAAATAGAAAAGGCACAATGCCGACTTAAGTACAAGAAGATTGACTCTTCTTACTGACTATGTATTGAACCATTCCTGTGACACCAGTTGTAGATCCAATGCTTCACTTCAGGTTTACTGTATTACTTGGACCTTCTTATTGACGATGAAACACAGAAATTGCATCGGAATTAAATACAAAAGGCACAATGCCGACATAAGTACAAGAGGACTGCCTCTCCTTACTGACTATGTTTTTGAACCATTCCTGTGACACTAGTTATAAATTACGATGCTTCACTTCAGGTTTACTGTATCCCTTGGACCTTCTTATTGACGATGAAACACAGATATTGCATCGGAATTAAATACAAAAGGCACAAAGCAGAATTAAGTACAAGAAGACTGACTCTTATTACTGTCTATGTTTTGAACCACTTCTGTGACACTAGTTATAGATTCCGATGCTTCACTCCAGGTTTACTGTATCCCTTGGAGCTTCTTATTGACGATGGAACACAGAAATTGCATCGGAATTAATTACAAAAGTCACAATGCCGACTTAAGGACAAGAAGACTGACTCTTCCTACTGTCTATGTTTTGAACCACTCCTATGATACTAGTTATAGATTCCGATTCTTCACTCCAGGTTAACTTTATCCCTTGGACCTTCTTATTGACGATGAAACACAGATATTGCATCGGAATTAAATACAAAAGGCACAAAGCAGAATTAAGTACAAGAAGACTGACTCTTATTACTGTCTATGTTTTGAACCACTTCTGTGACACTAGTTATAGATTCCGATGCTTCACTCCAGGTTTACTGTATCCCTTGGAGCTTCTTATTGACGATGGAACACAGAAATTGCATCGGAATTAATTACAAAAGTCACAATGCCGACTTAAGGACAAGAAGACTAACTCTTCTTACTGACTATGTTTTGAACCATTCCTGTGACACTAGTTATGGATTCCAATGCCTCACTTCAGGTTTACTGTATTCCTCTGACCTTCTTATTGACGATGAAACACGGAAATTGCATCGGAATTAAATACAAAAGGCACAATGCCGAATTAAGGACAAGAGGACTGACTCTTATTAAAGTCTATTTTTGAACCAGTCCTGTGACACTAGTTATAGACTCCGATGCTTCACTCCAGGTTTACTGTATCCCTTGGACCTTCTTATTGATGATGAAACACAGAAATTGCATCGGAATTAAATACAAAAGGCACAATGCCGACTTAAAGACAAGAAGTTTGACTCTTCTTACTGAGTATGTTTTTAACCATTCCTGTGACACTAGCCTTAGATTCCGATGCTTCACTTCAGGTTTACTGTACCCCTCTGACACTCATATTGACGATGAAACACAGAAATTGCATCGGAATTAAATACAAAAGGCAAAATGCCGACATAGGTACAAGAAGACTGACTTTTCTTTCTGTCTATGTTTTGAACCATTCCATTGACACTAGTTATAGATTCCGATTCTTCACTCCAGGTTTACTGTATCCCTTGGACCTTGTTATTGACGATGAAATGCAGAAATTGCATCGGAATTAAATACAAAAGGCACAATGCCGACTTAAGTACAAGAAGACTGACTCTTCTTACTGACTTTGTTTTGAACCATTCCTGTGACACTAGTTATAGATTCCGATGCTTCACTCCAGGTTTACTGTATTCCTTGGACTTTCTTATTGACGATGAAACACAAAAATTGCATCGGAAATAAAAACAAAAGGCAAAATGCCAGCTGAAGTACACGAAGACTGACTATTCTTACTGTCTATGATTTGAACCATTCCTGTGACACTAGTTACAGATTCCGATGCTTCACTCCAGGTTTACTGTATCCCTTGGACCTTCTCATTGACGATGAAACACAGAAATTCAATCGGAATTAAATACAAAAGGCAAAATGCCGACTGAAGTACACGAAGACTGACTCTTCTTACTGTCTATGATTTGAACCATGCCTGTGGCACTAGTTAAAGATTATGAAGCTTCACTCCAGGTTTACTGTATCCCTTGGACCTTCTTATTGACGATGAAACACAGAAATTGCATCAGAATTAAATACAAAAAGCACAAAGCCGACTTAAGTACAAGAAGACTAAGTCTTCCTACTGACTATGTTTTGATCCATTCCTGTGACACTAATTATGGATTCCGATGCTTCACTTCAGGTTTACTGTATCCCTCTGACCTTCTTATTGACGATGAAACACAGAAATTGCATCGGAATTAAACACAAAAGGCACAATGCCGAATTAAGTTCAAGGAGCCTGACTCTTCTTACTGTCTGTTTTTGAACTAGTCCTGTGGCACTAGTTATAGACTCCGATGCTTCACTCCAGGTTTACTGTATAGCTTGGTCCTTCTTATTGACGATGAAACACAGAAATTGCATCGGAATTAAATACAAAAGGCACAATGCCGACTTAAGTAAAAGAAGTCTGACTCTTCTTACTGTCTATGATTTGAACCATTCCTGTGACACTAGTTATAGATTCCGATGCGTCACTCCAGGTTTACTGTATCCCTCTGACCTTCTTATTGACGATGAAACAGAGAAATTCCATCGGAATTAAATACAAAAAGCACAATACCGACTTAAGTACAAGAAGACTGACTCTTCTTACTGTCTATGTTTTGAACCATTCCTGTGACACTAGCTATAGATTGCGATGCTTCACTTCAGGTTTCAGGTTTACTGTACCCCTCTGACCTTCTTATTGACGATGAAACACAGAAATTGCTTCGGAATTAAATACAAAATGCACAATGCCGACTTAAGTACAAGAGGACTGCCTCTCCTTACTGACTATGTTTTGATCCATTCCTGTGACACTAGTTATAAATCACGATGCTTCACTTCAGGTTTACTGTATCCCTTGGACCTTCTTATTGACGATGAAACACAGATATTTCATCGGAATTAAATACAAAAGGCACAAAGCAGAATTAAGTACAAGAAGACTGACTCTTATTACTGTCTATGTTTTGAACCACTTCTGTGACACTAGTTATAGATTCCGATGCTTCACTCCAGGTTTACTGTATCCCTTGGAGCTTCTTATTGACGATGGAACACAGAAATTGCATCGGAATTAATTACAAAATTCACAATGCCGACTTAAGGACAAGAAGACTGACTCTTCTTACTGTCTATGTTTTGAACCACTTCTGTGACACTAGTTATAGATTCCGATGCTTCACTCCAGGTTAACTTTATCCCTTGGACCTTCTTATTGACGTTGAAACACAGAAATTGCATCGGAATTAAATAGAAAAGGCACAATGCCGACTTAAGTAAAAGAAGACTGACTCTTCTTACTGACTATGTTTTGGACCATTCCATTGACACTTGTTATAGATTCCGATGCTTCACTTCATGTTTACTGTATCCCTTGGACCTTCTTATTGACGATGAAACACAGAAATTGCATCGGAATTAAATACAAAAGGCACAATGCCGAATTAAGTACAAGAAGACTAACTCTTCTTACTGTCTATGTTTTGAACCATTCCAGTGACACTAGTTTTAGATTCCGATGCTTCACTCCTGGTTTACTGAATCCCTTGGACCTTCTTATTGACGATGAAACACAGAAATTGCATCGGAATGAAATACAAAAGGCACAATGCCGACATAAGGACAAAAAGACAGACTCTTCTTACTGACTATGCTTTGAACCATTCCTGTGACACTAGCTACAGATTCCGATGGTTCACTTCGGGTTTACTGTATACCTCTGACCCTCTTAATGACGATGAAACACAGAAATTGCATCGTAATTAAATACAAAAGGCACAATGCCGACTTAAGTACAAGAAGACTGACGCTTCTTACTGTCTATGTTTTGAACCATACCATTGACACTAATTATAGATTCCGATGCTTCACTCCAGGTTTACTGTATCCCTTGGACCTTCTTATTGACGATAAACACACAAATAGCATCGGAATTAAATAGAAAAGGCACTATGCCGAATTAAGGACAAGAGGACTGACTCTTATTACTGTCTATTTTTGAACCAGTCCTGTGACACTAGTTATAGACTCCGATGCTTCACTTCAGGTTTACTGTATCCCTCTGACCTTCTCATTGACGATGAAACACAGAAATTGCATCGGAATTAAATACAAAAGGCACAATGCCGAATTAAGGACAAGAGGACTGACTCTTATTACTGTCTATTTTTGAACCAGTCCTGTGACACTAGTTATAGACTCCGATGCTTCACTTCAGGTTTACTGTATCCCTTGGACCTTCTTATTGATGATGAAACACAGAATTTGCATCGGAATTAAATACAAAAGGCACAATGCCGACTTAAGGACAAGAAGTTTGACTCTTCTTACTGCGTATGTTTTTAACCATTCCTGTGACACTAGCTATAGATTCCGATGCTTCACTTCAGGTTTACTGTACCCCTCTGACACTCTTATTGACGATGAAACACAGAAATTGCATCGGAATTAAATACAAAAGGCAAAATGCCGACATAGGTACAAGAAGACTGACTCTTCTTTCTGACTATGTTTTGAACCATTCCATTGACATTAGTGATAGATTCCGATTCTTCACTCCAGGTTTACTGTATCCCTTGGACCTTGTTATTGACGATGAAACGCAGAAATTGCATCGGAATTAAATACAAAAGGCACAATGCCGACTTAAGTACAAGAAGACTGACTCTTCTTACTGACTTTGTTTTGAACCATTCCTGTGACACTAGTTATAGATTCCGATGCTTCACTCCAGGTTTACTGTATTCTTTGGACTTTCTTATTGACGATGAAACACAAAAATTGCATCGGAATTAAAAACAAAAGGCAAAATACCAACTGAAGTACACGAAGACTGACTCTTCTTACTGTCTATGATTTGAACCATTCCTGTGACACTAGTTGCAGATTCCGATGCTTCACTCCAGGTTTACTGTATCCCTTGGACCTTCTCATTGACGATGAAACACAGAAATTCCATCGGAATTAAATACAAAGGGCACAATGCCGACTTAAGTACAAGAAGACTAACTCTTCTTACTGACTATGTTTTGAACCATTCCTGTGACACTAGTTATGGATTCCAATGCCTCACTTCAGGTTTACTGTATCCCTCTGACCTTCTTATTGACGATGAAACACAGAAATTGCATCGGAATTAAATACAAAAGGCACAATGCCGAATTAAGGACAAGAGGACTGACTCTTATTACTGTCTATCTTTGATCCAGTCCTGTGACACTAGTTATAGGCTCCGATGCTTCACTCCAGGTTTACTGGATCCCTTGGACCTTCTTATTGATGATGAAACACAGAAATTGCATCGGAATTAAATACAAAAGGCACAATGCCGACTTAAGGACAAGAAGTTTGACTCTTCTTACTGAATATGTTTTTAACCATTCCTGTGACACTAGCTATAGATTCCGATGCTTCACTTCAGGTTTACTGTACCCCTCTGACACTCTTATTGACGATGAAACACAGAAATTGCGTCGGAATTAAATACAAAAGGCAAATGCCGACATAAGTACAAGAAGACTGACTCTTCTTTCTGTGTATGTTTTGAACCATTCCATTGACACTAGTTATAGATTCCGATTCTTCACTCCAGGTTTACTGTATCCCTTGGACCTTGTTATTGACGATGAAACGCAGAAATTGCATCGGAATTAAATACAAAAGGCACAATGCCGACTTAAGTACAAGAAGACTGACTCTTCTTACTGACTTTATTTTGAACCATTCCTGTGACACTAGTTATAGATTCCGATGCTTCACTCCAGGTTTACTGTATCCCTTGGACCTTGTTATTGACGATGAAACACAGAAATTGCATCGAAATTAAATAGAAAAGGTACAATGCCGGCTTATGTACAAGATGACCGACTCTTCTTACTGACTATGTTTCAACCATTCCTGTGACACTAGTTATAGATTCCGATGCTTCACCTCAGGTTTACTGTATCCCTTGGACCTTCTTATTTACGATGAAACACAGAAATTGCATCGTAATTAAATACAAAAGGCACAATGCCGACTTAAGTACAAGAAGACTGACTCTTCTTACTGTCTATGTTTTGAACCATACCATTGACACTAGTTATAGATTCCGATGCTTCACTCCAGGTTTACTGAATCCCTTGGAACTTCTTATTGACGATGAAACACACAAATTGCATCGGAATTAAATAGAAAATGCACTATGCCAACTTAAGTACAGGAAGACTGACTCTTCTAACTGACTATGATTAGAACGATTCCTGTGACACCAGTTATAGATCCCGATGCTTCACTTCAGGTTTACTGTATCCCTTGGACCTTCTCATTGACGATGAAACACAAAAATTGCATCGGAATTCAATACAAAAGGCAAAATGCCGACTGAAGTACACGAAGACTGACTCTTCTTACTGTCTATGATTTGAACCATTCCTGTGACACTAGTTACAGATTCCGATGCTTCACTCCAGGTTTACTGTATCCCTCTGACCTTCTTATTGACGATGAAACACAGAAATTGCATCGGAATTAAATACAAAAGGCACAATGCCAAATTAAGTTCAAGAAGACTGACTCTAATTACTGTCTATTTTTGAACCAGTCCTGTGACACTAGTTATAGACACCGATGCTTCACTCGAGGTTTACTGTATCCCTTGGTCCTTCTTATTGACGATGAAACACAGAAATAGCATCGGAATTAAATAGAAAAACCACAATGCCGACTTAAGTACAAGAAGACTGACTCTTCTTACTGACTATGTTTTGAACCATTCCTGTGACACTAGTTATAGATTCCGATGCTTCACTTCAGGATTACTGTATCCCTTGGACCTTCTTATTGACGATGAAACACAGAAAATACATCGGAATTAAATACAAAAGGCACAATGCCGACTTAAGTACATGAAGACCGACTCTTCCTACTGACTATGCTTTGAACCATTCCTGTGACACCCGTTATAGATTCCGATGCTTCACTTGAAGTTTACTGTATCCCTTGGACCTTCTTATTGACGATGAAACACAGAAATTGCATCGGAATTAAATACAAAAGGCACAATGCCGAATTAAGTACAAGAAGACTTACTCTTCTTACTGTCTATGTTTTGAACCATTCCAGTGACACTAGTTTTAGATTCCGATGCTTCACTCCTGGTTTACTGAATCCCTTGGACCTTCTTATTGACGATGAAACAGAGAAATTGCATCGGAATGAAATACAAAAGGCACAATGCCGACATAAGGACAAAAAGACTGACTCTTCTTACTGACTATGTTTTGAACCATTCCTGTGACACTAGCTACAGATTCCGATGGTTCACTTCGGGTTTACTGTATACCTCTGACATTCTTAATGACGATGAAACACAGAAATTGCATCGTAATTAAATACAAAAGGCACAATGCCGACTTAAGTACAAGAAGACTGACGCTTCTTACTGTCAATGTTTTGAACCATACCAATGACACTAGTTATAGATTCCGATGCTTCACTCCAGGTTTACTGTATCCCTTGGACCTTCTTATTGACGATAAACACACAAATAGCATCGGAATTAAGTAGAAAAGGCACTATGCCGACTTAAGTACAAAAAGACTGACTCTTCTTACTGACTATGTTTGAACGATTCCTGTGACACCAGTTATAGATCCCGATGCTTCACTTCAGGTTTACTGTATCCCTCTGACCTTCTCATTCACGATGAAACACAGAAATTGCATCGGAATTAAATACAAAAGGCACAATGCCGAATTAAGGACAAGAGGACTGACTCTTATTACTGTCTATTTTTGAACCAGTCCTGTGACACTAGTTATAGACTCCGATGCTTCACTCCAGGTTTACTGTATGCCTTGGATCTTCTTATTGATGATGAAACACAGAAATTGCATCGGAATTAAATACAAAAGGCACAATGCCGACATAAGGACAAGAAGTTTCACTCTTCTTACTGAGTATGTTTTTAACCATTCCTGTGACACTAGCTATAGATTCCGATGCTTCACTTCAGGTTTACTGTACCCCTCTGACACTCTTACTGACGATGAAACACAGAAATTGCATCGGAATTAAATACAAAAGGCAAAATGCCGACTTAAGTACACGAAGACTGACTCTTCTTACTGTCTATGATTTGAACCATTCCTGTGACACTAGTTATAGATTCCGATGCTTCACTCCAGGTTTACTGTATTCCTTGGACTTTCTTATTGACGATGAAACACAAAAATTGCATCGGAATTAAAAACAAAAGGTAAAATACCAACTGAAGTACACGAAGACTGACTCTGCTTACTGTCTATGATTTGAACCATTCCTGTGACACTAGTTACAGATTCCGATGCTTCACTCCAGGTTTACTGTATCCCTTGGACCTTCTCATTGACGATGAAACACAGAAATTCCATCGGAATTAAATACAAAGGGCACAATGCCGACTTAAGTACAAGAAGACTAACTCTTCTTACTGACTATGTTTTGAACCATTCCTGTGACACTAGTTATGGATTCCAATGCCTCACTTCAGGTTTACTGTATCCCTCTGACCTTCTTATTGACGATGAAACACAGAAATTGCATCGGAATTAAATACAAAAGGCACAATGCCGAATTAAGGACAAGAGGACTGACTCTTATTACTGTCTATTTTTGATCCAGTCCTGTGACACTAGTTATAGACTCCGATGCTTCACTCCAGGTTTACTGGATCCCTTGGACCTTCTTATTGATGATGAAACACAGAAATTGCATCGGAATTAAATACAAAAGGTACAATGCCGACTTAAGGACAAGAAGTTTGACTCTTCTTACTGAATATGTTTTTAACCATTCCTGTGACACTAGCTATAGATTCCGATGCTTCACTTCAGGTTTACTGTACCCCTCTGACACTCTTATTGACGATGAAACACAGAAATTGCATCGGAAAATGCAAAAGGCAAATGCCGACATAAGTACAAGAAGACTGACTCTTCTTTCTGTGTATGTTTTGAACCATTCCATTGACACTAGTTATAGATTCCGATTCTTCACTCCAGGTTTACTGTATCCCTTGGACCTTGTTATTGACGATGAAACGCAGAAATTGCATCGGAATTAAATACAAAAGGCACAATGCCGACTTAAGTACAAGAAGACTGACTCTTCTTACTGACTTTATTTTGAACCATTCCTGTGACACTAGTTATAGATTCCGATGCTTCACTCCAGGTTTACTGTATCCCTTGGACCTTCTTATTGATGATGAAACACAGAAATTGCATCGGAATTAAATACAAAAGGCACAATGCCGACTTAAGGACAAGAAGTTTGACTCTTCTTACTGACTATGTTTTTAACCATTCCTGTGACACTAACTATAGATTCCGATGCTTCACTTCAGGTTTACTGTACCCCTCTGACACTCTTATTGACGATGAAACACAGAAATTGCATCGGAATTAAATACAAAAGGCAAAATGCCGACATGAGTACAAGAAGACTGACTCTTCTTTCTGTCTATGTTTTGAACCATTCCATTGACACAAGTTATAGATTCCGATTCTTCACTCCAGGTTTACTGTATCCCTTGGACCTTGTTATTGAAGATGAAACACAGAAATTGCATCGAAATTAAATAGAAAAGGTACAATGCCGGCTTATGTACAAGAAGACCGACTCTTCTTACTGACTATGTTTGAACCATTCCTGTGACACTAGTTATAGACTCCGATGCTTCACCTCAGGTTTACTGTATCCCTTGGACCTTCTTATTTACGATGAAACACAGAAATTGCATCGTAATTAAATACAAAAGGCACAATGCCGACTTAAGTACAAGAAGACTGACTCTTCTTACTGTCTATGTTTTGAACCATACCATTGACACTAGTTATAGATTCCGATGCTTCACTCCAGGTTTACTGTATCCCTTGGACCTTCATATTGACGATGAAACACACAAATTGCATCGGAATAAAATAGAAAATGCACTATGCCAACTTAAGTACAGGAAGACTGACTCTTCTAACTGACTATGATTAGAACGATTCCTGTGACACCAGTTATAGATCCCGATGCTTCACTTCAGGTTTACTGTATCCCTTGGACCTTCTTATTGACGATGAAACACAAAAATTGCATCGGAATTCAATACAAAAGGCAAAATGCCGACTGAAGTACACGAAGACTGACTCTTCTTACTGTCTATGATTTGAACCATTCCTGTGACACTAGTTACAGATTCCGATGCTTCACTCCAGGTTTACTGTATCCCTTGGACCTTCTTATTGACGATGAAACACAGAAATTGCATCGGAATTAAATACAAAAGGCACAATGCCGACTTAAGTACAAGAAGACTAACTCTTCTTACTGACTATGTTGTGAACCATTCCTGTGACGCTAGTTATGGCTTCCGATGCTTCTGTTCAGGTTTACTGTATCCCTCTGACCTTCTTATTGACGATGAAACACAGAAATTGCATCGGAATTAAATACAAAAGGCACAATGCCAAATTAAGTTCGAGAAGACTGACGCTTATTACTGTCTATTTTTGAACCAGTCCTGTGACACTAGTTATAGACACCGATGCTTCACTCGAGGTTTACTGTATCCCTTGGTCCTTCTTATTAACGATGAAACACAGAAATAGCATCGGAATTAAATAGAAAAGGCCCAATGCCGACTTAAGTACAAGAAGACTGACTCTTCTTACTGACTATGTTTTGAACCATTCCTGTGACACTAGTTATAAATTCCGAAGCTTCACTTCATGTTTACTGTATCCCTCTGACCTTCTTATTGACGATGAAACACAGAAATTGCATCGGAATTAAATACAAAAGGCACAATGCCGAATTAAGTTCAAGGGACTGACTCTTCTTACTGTCTGCTTTTGAACTAGTCCTGTGGCACTAGTTATAGACTCCGATGCTTCACTCCAGGTTTACTGTATAGCTTGGTCCTTCTTATTGACGATGAAACACAGAAATTGCATCGGAATTAAATACAAAAGGCACAATGCCGAATTAAGGACAAGAGGACTGACTCTTATTACTGTCTATTTTTGAACCAGTCCTGTGACACTAGTTATAGACTCCGATGCTTCACTCCAGGTTTACTGTATGCCTTGGATCTTCTTATTGATGATGAAACACAGAAATTGCATCGGAATTAAATACAAAAGGCACAATGCCGACATAAGGACAAGAAGTTTCACTCTTCTTACTGAGTATGTTTTTAACCATTCCTGTGACACTAGCTATAGATTCCGATGCTTCACTTCAGGTTTACTGTACCCCTCTGACACTCTTACTGACGATGAAACACAGAAATTGCATCGGAATTAAATACAAAAGGCAAAATGCCGACTTAAGTACACGAAGACTGACTCTTCTTACTGTCTATGATTTGAACCATTCCTGTGACACTAGTTATAGATTCCGATGCTTCACTCCAGGTTTACTGTATTCCTTGGACTTTCTTATTGACGATGAAACACAAAAATTGCATCGGAATTAAAAACAAAAGGTAAAATACCAACTGAAGTACACGAAGACTGACTCTTCTTACTGTCTATGATTTGAACCATTCCTGTGACACTAGTTACAGATTCCGATGCTTCACTCCAGGTTTACTGTATCCCTTGGACCTTCTCATTGACGATGAAACACAGAAATTCCATCGGAATTAAATACAAAGGGCACAATGCCGACTTAAGTACAAGAAGACTAACTCTTCTTACTGACTATGTTTTGAACCATTCCTGTGACACTAGTTATGGATTCCAATGCCTCACTTCAGGTTTACTGTATCCCTCTGACCTTCTTATTGACGATGAAACACAGAAATTGCATCGGAATTAAATACAAAAGGCACAATGCCGAATTAAGGACAAGAGGACTGACTCTTATTACTGTCTATTTTTGATCCAGTCCTGTGACACTAGTTATAGACTCCGATGCTTCACTCCAGGTTTACTGGATCCCTTGGACCTTCTTATTGATGATGAAACACAGAAATTGCATCGGAATTAAATACAAAAGGCAAAATGCCGTCATGAGTACAAGAAGACTGACTCTTCTTTCTGTCTATGTTTTGAACCATTCCATTGACACAAGTTATAGATTCCGATTCTTCACTCCAGGTTTACTGTATCCCTTGGACCTTGTTATTGACGATGAAACACAGAAATTGCATCGAAATTAAATAGAAAAGGTACAATGCCGGCTTATGTACAAGAAGACCGACTCTTCTTACTGACTATGTTTGAACCATTCCTGTGACACTAGTTATAGACTCCGATGCTTCACCTCAGGTTTACTGTATCCCTTGGACCTTCTTATTTACGATGAAACACAGAAATTGCATCGTAATTAAATACAAAAGGCACAATGCCGACTTAAGTACAAGAAGACTGACTCTTCTTACTGTCTATGTTTTGAACCATACCATTGACACTAGTTATAGATTCCGATGCTTCACTCCAGGTTTACTGTATCCCTTGGACCTTCATATTGACGATGAAACACACAAATTGCATCGGAATAAAATAGAAAATGCACTATGCCAACTTAAGTACAGGAAGACTGACTCTTCTAACTGACTATGATTAGAACGATTCCTGTGACACCAGTTATAGATCCCGATGCTTCACTTCAGGTTTACTGTATCCCTTGGACCTTCTTATTGACGATGAAACACAAAAATTGCATCGGAATTCAATACAAAAGGCAAAATGCCGACTGAAGTACACGAAGACTGACTCTTCTTACTGTCTATGATTTGAACCATTCCTGTGACACTAGTTACAGATTCCGATGCTTCACTCCAGGTTTACTGTATCCCTTGGACCTTCTTATTGACGATGAAACACAGAAATTGCATCGGAATTAAATACAAAAGGCACAATGCCGACTTAAGTACAAGAAGACTAACTCTTCTTACTGACTATGTTGTGAACCATTCCTGTGACGCTAGTTATGGCTTCCGATGCTTCTCTTCAGGTTTACTGTATCCCTCTGACCTTCTTATTGACGATGAAACACAGAAATTGCATCGGAATTAAATACAAAAGGCACAATGCCAAATTAAGTTCGAGAAGACTGACGCTTATTACTGTCTATTTTTGAACCAGTCCTGTGACACTAGTTATAGACACCGATGCTTCACTCGAGGTTTACTGCATCCCTTGGTCCTTCTTATTAACGATGAAACACAGAAATAGCATCGGAATTAAATAGAAAAGGCCCAATGCCGACTTAAGTACAAGAAGACTGACTCTTCTTACTGACTATGTTTTGAACCATTCCTGTGACACTAGTTATAAATTCCGAAGCTTCACTTCATGTTTACTGTATCCCTCTGACCTTCTTATTGACGATGAAACACAGAAATTGCATCGGAATTAAATACAAAAGGCACAATGCCGAATTAAGTTCAAGGGACTGACTCTTCTTACTGTCTGCTTTTGAACTAGTCCTGTGGCACTAGTTATAGACTCCGATGCTTCACTCCAGGTTTACTGTATAGCTTGGTCCTTCTTATTGACGATGAAACACAGAAATTGCATCGGAATTAAATACAAAAGGCACAATGCCGACTTAAGTAGAAGAAGTCTGACTCTTCTTACTGTCTATGATTTGAACCATTCCTGTGACACTAGTTATAGATTCCGATGCTTCACTCCAGGTTTACTGTATCCCTCTGACCTTCTTATTGACGATGAAACAGAGGAATTCCATCGGAGTTAAATACAAAAAGCACAATGCCGACTTAGGTACAAGAAGACTGACTCTTCTTACTGTCTATGTTTTGAACCATTCCTGTGACACTAGTTATAAATTCCGAGGCTTCACTTCAGGTTTACTGTATCCCTTGGACCTTCGTATTGACGATGAAACACAGAAATTGCATCGGAATTAAATACAAAAGGCACAAAGCAAAATTAAGTATACGAAGACAGACTCTTCTTACTGTCTATGTTTTGAACCATTCCTGTGACACTAGCTATAGATTCCGATGCTTCACTTCAGGTTTCAGGTTTACTGTACCCCTCTGACCTTCTTATTGACGATGAAACACAGAAATTGCATCGGAATTAAATACAAAAGGCACAATGCCGACTTAAGTACAAGAAGGCTGCCTCTCCTTACTGACTATGCTTTGAACCATTCCTGTGACACTAGTTATAAATACCGATGCTTCACTTCAGGTTTACTGTATAACTTGGACCTTCTTATTGACGATGAAACACAGAAATTGCATCGGAATTAACTACAATAGGCACAAAGCAGAATTAAGTACAAGAAGACTGACTCTTATTACTGTCTATGTTTTGAACCACTTCTGTGACACTAGTTGTAGATTCCGATGCATCACTCCAGGTTTACTGTATCCCTTGGAGCTTCTTATTGACGATGGAACACAGAAATTGCATCGGAATTAATTACAAAAGTTACAATGCCGACTTAAGGACAAGAAGACTGACTCTTCTTACTGTCTATGTTTTAAACCATTCCTGTGACACTAGTTATAGATTCCGATGCTTCACTCCAGGTTAACTTTATCCCTTGGACCTTCTTATTGACGATGAAACACAGAAATTGCATCGGAATTAAATGGAAGAGGCACAATGCCGACTTAAGTACAAGAAGACTGACTCTTCTTACTGACTATGTTTTGAACCATTCCATTGACACTTGTTATAGATTCCGATGCTTCACTTCATAATTACTTTATCCCTTGGACCTTCTTATTGACGATAAACACACAAATAGCATCGGAATTAAGTAGAAAAGGCACTATGCCGACTTAAGTACAAGAAGACTGACTCTTCTTACTGACTATGTTTGAACGATTCCTGTGACACCAGTTATAGATCCCGATGCTTCACTTCAGGTTTACTGTATCCCTCTGACCTTCTCATTCACGATGAAACACAGAAATTGCATCGGAATTAAATACAAAAGGCACAATGCCGAATTAAGGACAAGAGGACTGACTCTTATTACTGTCTATTTTTGAACCAGTCCTGTGACACTAGTTATAGACTCGATGCTTCACTCCAGGTTTACTGTATGCCTTGGATCTTCTTATTGATGATGAAACACAGAAATTGCATCGGAATTAAATACAAAAGGCACAATGCCGACATAAGGACAAGAAGTTTCACTCTTCTTACTGAGTATGTTTTTAACCATTCCTGTGACACTAGCTATAGATTCCGATGCTTCACTTCAGGTTTACTGTACCCCTCTGACACTCTTACTGACGATGAAACACAGAAATTGCATCGGAATTAAATACAAAAGGCAAAATGCCGACTTAAGTACACGAAGACTGACTCTTCCTACTGTCTATGATTTGAACCATTCCTGTGACACTAGTTATAGATTCCGATGCTTCACTCCAGGTTTACTGTATTCCTTGGACTTTCTTATTGACGATGAAACACAAAAATTGCATCGGAATTAAAAACAAAAGGTAAAATACCAACTGAAGTACACGAAGACTGACTCTTCTTACTGTCTATGATTTGAACCATTCCTGTGACACTAGTTACAGATTCCGATGCTTCACTCCAGGTTTACTGTATCCCTTGGACCTTCTCATTGACGATGAAACACAGAAATTCCATCGGAATTAAATACAAAGGGCACAATGCCGACTTAAGTACAAGAAGACTAACTCTTCTTACTGACTATGTTTTGAACCATTCCTGTGACACTAGTTATGGATTCCAATGCCTCACTTCAGGTTTACTGTATCCCTCTGACCTTCTTATTGACGATGAAACACAGAAATTGCACCGGAATTAAATACAAAAGGCACAATGCCGAATTAAGGACAAGAGGACTGACTCTTATTACTGTCTATTTTTGATCCAGTCCTGTGACACTAGTTATAGACTCCGATGCTTCACTCCAGGTTTACTGGATCCCTTGGACCTTCTTATTGATGATGAAACACAGAAATTGCATCGGAATTAAATACAAAAGGCACAATGCCGACTTAAGGACAAGAAGTTTGACTCTTCTTACTGAATATGTTTTTAACCATTCCTGTGACACTAGCTATAGATTCCGATGCTTCCCTTCAGGTTTACTGTACCCCTCTGACACTCTTATTGACGATGAAACACAGAAATTGCATCGGAATTAAATACAAAAGGCAAATGCCGACATAAGTACAAGAAGACTGACTCTTCTTTCTGTGTATGTTTTGAACCATTCCATTGACACTAGTTATAGATTCCGATTCTTCACTCCAGGTTTACTGTATCCCTTGGACCTTGTTATTGACGATGAAACGCAGAAATTGCATCGGAATTAAATACAAAAGGCACAATGCCGACTTAAGTACAAGAAGACTGACTCTTCTTACTGACTTTATTTTGAACCATTCCTGTGACACTAGTTATAGATTCCGATGCTTCACTCCAGGTTTACTGTATCCCTTGGACCTTCTTATTGATGATGAAACACAGAAATTGCATCGGAATTAAATACAAAAGGCACAATGCCGACTTAAGGACAAGAAGTTTGACTCTTCTTACTGACTATGTTTTTAACCATTCCTGTGACACTAGCTATAGATTCCGATGCTTCACTTCAGGTTTACTGTACCCCTCTGACACTCTTATTGACGATGAAACACAGAAATTGCATCGGAATTAAATACAAAAGGCAAAATGCCGACATGAGTACAAGAAGACTGACTCTTCTTTCTGTCTATGTTTTGAACCATTCCATTGACACTAGTTATAGATTCCGTTTCTTCACTCCAGGTTTACTGTATCCCTTGGACCTTGTTATTGACGATGAAACACAGAAATTGCATCGAAATTAAATAGAAAAGGTACAATGCCGGCTTATGTACAAGAAGACCGACTCTTCTTACTGACTATGTTTGAACCATTCCTGTGACACTAGTTATAGACTCCGATGCTTCACCTCAGGTTTACTGTATCCCTTGGACCTTGTTATTGACGATGAAACGCAGAAATTGCATCGGAATTAAATACAAAAGGCACAATGCCGACTTAAGTACAAGAAGACTGACTCTTCTTACTGACTTTATTTTGAACCATTCCTGTGACACTAGTTATAGATTCCGATGCTTCACTCCAGGTTTACTGTATCCCTTGGACCTTCTTATTGACGATGAAACACAGAAATTGCATCGGAATTAAATACAAAAGGCACAATGCCGACTTAAGGACAAGAAGTTTGACTCTTCTTACTGACTATGTTTTTAACCATTCCTGTGACACTAGCTATAGATTCCGATGCTTCACTTCAGGTTTACTGTACCCCTCTGACACTCTTATTGACGATGAAACACAGAAATTGCATCGGAATTAAATACAAAAGGCAAAATGCCGACATGAGTACAAGAAGACTGACTCTTCTTACTGTCTATGTTTTGAACCATACCATTGACACTAGTTATAGATTCCGATGCTTCACTCCAGGTTTACTGTATCCCTTGGACCTTCTTATTGACGATGAAACACAAAAATTGCATCGGAATTCAATACAAAAGGCAAAATGCCGACTGAAGTACACGAAGACTGACTCTTCTTACTGTCTATGATTTGAACCATTCCTGTGACACTAGTTACAGATTCCGATGCTTCACTCCAGGTTTACTGTATCCCTTGGACCTTCTTATTGACGATGAAACACAGAAATTGCATCGGAATTAAATACAAAAGGCACAATGCCGACTTAAGTACAAGAAGACTAACTCTTCTTACTGACTATGTTGTGAACCATTCCTGTGACGCTAGTTATGGCTTCCGATGCTTCTCTTCAGGTTTACTGTATCCCTCTGACCTTCTTATTGACGATGAAACACAAAAATTGCATCGGAATTCAATACAAAAGGCAAAATGCCGACTGAAGTACACGAAGACTGACTCTTCTTACTGTCTATGATTTGAACCATTCCTGTGACACTAGTTACAGATTCCGATGCTTCACTCCAGGTTTACTGTATCCCTTGGACCTTCTTATTGACGATGAAACACAGAAATTGCATCGGAATTAAATACAAAAGGCACAATGCCAAATTAAGTTCAAGAAGACTGACGCTTATTACTGTCTATTTTTGAACCAGTCCTGTGACACTAGTTATAGACACCGATGCTTCACTCGAGGTTTACTGTATCCTTTGGTCCTTCTTATTGACGATGAAACACAGAAATAGCATCGGAATTAAATAGAAAAGGCACAATGCCGACTTAAGTACAAGAAGACTGACTCTTCTTACTGACTATGTTTTGAACCATTCCTGTGACACTAGTTATAAATTCCGAAGCTTCACTTCATGTTTACTGTATCCCTCTGACCTTCTTATTGACGATGAAACACAGAAATTGCATCGGAATTAAATACAAAAGGCACAATGCCGAATTAAGTTCAAGGGACTGACTCTTCTTACTGTCTGCTTTTGAACTAGTCCTGTGGCACTAGTTATAGACTCCGATGCTTCACTCCAGGTTTACTGTATAGCTTGGTCCTTCTTATTGACGATGAAACACAGAAATTGCATCGGAATTAAATACAAAAGGCACAATGCCGACTTAAGTAGAAGAAGTCTGACTCTTCTTACTGTCTATGATTTGAACCATTCCTGTGACACTAGTTATAGATTCCGATGCTTCACTCCAGGTTTACTGTATCCCTCTGACCTTCTTATTGACGATGAAACAGAGAAATTCCATCGGAGTTAAATACAAAAAGCACAATGCCGACTTAGGTACAAGAAGACTGACTCTTCTTACTGTCTATGTTTTGAACCATTCCTGTGACACTAGTTATAAATTCCGAGGCTTCACTTCAGGTTTACTGTATCCCTTGGACCTTCGTATTGACGATGAAACACAGAAATTGCATCGGAATTAAATACAAAAGGCACAAAGCAAAATTAAGTATACGAAGACAGACTCTTCTTACTGTCTATGTTTTGAACCATTCCTGTGACACTAGCTATAGATTCCGATGCTTAACTTCAGGTTTCAGGTTTACTGTACCCCTCTGACCTTCTTATTGACGATGAAACACAGAAATTGCATCGGAATTAAATACAAAAGGCACAATGCCGACTTAAGTACAAGAAGGCTGCCTCTCCTTACTGACTATGCTTTGAACCATTCCTGTGACACTAGTTATAAATACCGATGCTTCACTTCAGGTTTACTGTATAACTTGGTCCTTCTTATTGACGATGAAACACAGAAATTGCATCGGAATTAACTACAATAGGCACAAAGCAGAATTAAGTACAAGAAGACTGACTCTTATTACTGTCTATGTTTTGAACCACTTCTGTGACACTAGTTATAGATTCCGATGCTTCACTTCAGGATTACTGTATCCCTTGGACATTCTTATTGACGATGAAACACAGAAAATACATCGGAATTAAATACAAAAGGCACAATGCCGACTTAAGTACATGAAGACCGACTCTTCCTACTGACTATGTTTTGAACCATTCCTGTGACACCCGTTGTACATTCCGATGCTTCACTTGAGGTTTACTGTATCCCTTGGACCTTCTTATTGACGATGAAACACAGAAATTGCATCGGAATTAAATACAAAAGGCACAATGCCGAATTAAGTACAAGAAGACTTACACTTCTTACTGTCTATGTTTTGAACCATTCCTGTGACACTAGTTTTAGATTCCGATGCTTCACTCCTGGTTTACTGTATCCCTTGGACCTTCTTATTGACGATGAAACACAGAAATTGCATCGGCATGAAATACAAAAGGCACAACACCGACATAAGGACAAAAAGACTGACTCTTCTTACTGACTATGTTTTGAACCATTCCTGTGACACTAGCTATAGATTCCGATGGTTCACTTCGGGTTATTGTATCCCTCTGACCTTCTTAATGACGATGAAACACAGAAATTGCATCGTAATTAAATACAAAAGGCACAATGCCGACTTAAGTACAAGAAGACTGACTCTTCTTACTGTCTATGTTTTGAACCATACCATTGACACTAGTTATAGATTCCGATGCTTCACTCCAGGTTTACTGTATCCCTTGGACCTTCTTATTGACGATGAAACACACAAATAGCATCGGAATTAAATAGAAAAGGCACTATGCCGACTTAAGTACAAGAAGACTGACTCCTCTTTCTGACTATGTTTGAACGATTCCTGTGACACCAGTTATAAATCCCGATGCTTCACTTCAGGTTTACTGTACTCCTTGGACCTTCTTATTGACGATGAAACACAAAAATTGCATCGGAATTAAATACAAAAGGCAAAATGCCAACTGAAGTACACGAAGACTGACTCTTCTTACTGTCTATGATTTGAACCATTCCTGTGACACTAGTTACAGATTCCGATGCTTCACTCCAGGTTTACTGTATTCCTTGCACCTTCTTATTGACGATGAAACACAGAAATTCCATCGGAATTAAATACAAAAGGCACAATGCCGACTTAAGTACAAGAAGACTAACTCTTCTTACTGACTATGTTTTGAAACATTCCTGTGACACTAGTTACGGATTCCAATGCCTCACTTCAGGTTTCCTGTATCCCTCTGACCTTCTTATTGACGATGAAACACAGAAATTGCATCGGAATTAAATACAAAAGGCACAATGCCGAATTAAGTACAAGAGGACTGACTCTTATTACTGCCTATTTTCGAACCAGTCCTGTGACACTAGTTATAGACTCCGATGCTTCACTCCAGGTTTACTGTATCTCTTTGTCCTTCTTATTGACTATGAAACACAGAAATTGCAACGGAATTAAATTGAAAAGGCACAATGCCGACTTAAGTACAAGAAGACTGACTCTTCTTACTGACTTTGTTTTGAACCATTCCTGTGACACTAGTTATAAATTCCGATGCTTCACTTCATGTTTACTGTATCCCTTGGACCTTCTTATTGACAATGAAAGGCAGAAATTGCATCGGAATTAAATACAAAAGGCACAGTGCAGAATTAAGTACAAGGAGACTGACTCTTCTTACTGTCTATGATTTGAACTATTCCTGTGACACTAGTTATAGATTACGATGCTTCACTCCAGGTTTACTGTATCCCTTGGACCTTCTTATTGATGATGAAACACAGAAATTGCATCGGAATTAAATACAAAAGGCAAAATGCCGACTTAAGGACAAGAAGTTTGACTCTTCTTACTGACTATGTTTTTAACCATTCCTGTGACACTAGCTATAGATTCCGATGCTTCACTTCAGGTTTACTGTACCCCTCTGACACTCTTATTGACGATGAAACACAGAAATTGCATCGGAACTAAATACAAAAGGCAAAATGCCGACATAAGTACAAGAAGACTGACTCTTCTTTCTATCTGTGTTTTGAACCATTCCATTGACACTAGTTATAGATTCCGATTCTTCACTCCAGGTTTACTGTATCCCTTGGACCTTGTTATTGACGATGAAACACAGAAATTGCATCGGAATTAAATAGAAAAACGTACAATGCCGACGTATGTACAAGAAAACTGACTCTTCTTACTGACTATGTTTGAACCATTCCTGTGACACTAGTTATAGATTCCGATGCTTCACCTCAGGTTTACTGTATCCCTTGGACCTTCTTATTTACGATGAAACACAGAAATTGCATCGTAATTAAATACAAAAGGCACAATGCCGACTTAAGTACAAGAAGACTGACTCTTCTTACTGTCTATGTTTTGAACCATACCATTGACACTAGTTATAGATTCCGATGCCTCACTCCAGGTTTACTGTATCCCTTGGACCTTCATATTGACGATGAAACACAAAAATTGCATCGGAATTAAATAGAAAAGGCACTATGCCGACTTAAGTACAGGAAGACTGACTCTTCTAACTGACTATGATTAGAACGATTCCTGTGACACCAGTTATAGATCCCGATGCTTCACTTCAGGTTTACTGTATCCCTTGGACCTTCTTATTGACGATGAAACACAGAAATTGTAACGGAATTAAATAGAAAAGGCACAATGCCGACATAAGTACAAGAAGACAGACTCTTCTTACTGACTTTGTTTTGAACCATTCCTGTGACACTAGTTATAAATTCCGATGCTTCACTTTATGTTTACTGTATCCCTTGGACCTTCTTATTGACGATGAAACGCAGAAATTGCATCGGAATTAAATACAAAAGGCACAGTGCAGATTTAAGTACAAGGAGACTGACTCTTCTTACTGTCTATGATTTGAACTATTCCTGTGACACTAGTTATAGATTCCGATGCTTCACTCCAGGTTTACTGTATCCCTTGGACCTTCTTATTGATGATAAAACACAGAAATTGCATCGGAATTAAATACAAAAGGCACAATGCCGACTTAAGGACAAGAAGTTTGACTCTTCTTACTGACTATGTTTTGAACCATTCCTGTGACGCTAGTTATGGATTCCGATGCTTCTCTTCAGGTTTACTGTATCCCTCTGACCTTCTTATTGACGATGAAACACAGAAATTGCATCGCAATTAAATACAAAAGGCACAATGCCAAATTAAGTTCAAGAAGACTGACTCTTATTACTGTCTATTTTGAACCAGTCCTGTGACACTAGTTATAGACACCGATGCTTCACTCCAGTTTACTGTCTCCCTTGGTCCTTCTTATTGACGATGAAACACAGAAATTGCATCGGAATTAAATACAAAAGGCACAATGCCGACTTAGGTACAAGAAGACTGACTCTTCTTACTGTCTATGGTTTGAACCATTCCATTGACACTAGTTATAGATTCCGATCCTTCACTCCAGGTTTATTGTATCCCTTGGACCTTGTTATTGACGATGAAACCCGGAAATTGCATCGGAATTAAATAGAAAAGATACAATGCCGACCTAAGTACAAGAAGACTGACTCTTCTTACTGACTATGTTTTGAACGATTCCTGTGACACCAGTTATAGATCCCGATGCTTCACTTCAGGTTTACTGCATCCCTTGGACCTTCTTCTTGACGATGAAACGCAAAAATGCATCGGAATTAAATACAAAAGGGAAAATGCTGACTGAAGTACACGAAGACTGACTCTTCCTACTGTCTATTATTGGAACCATTCCAGTGACACTAGCTACAAATTCCGATGCTTCAATCCAGGTTTACTGTATCTCTTGGACCTTCTTATTGACGATGAAACACAGAAATTGCATCGGAATTAAATACAAAAGGCACAATGCCGACTTAAGTACAAGAAGACTAACTCTTCCTACTGAATATGCTATGAACCATTCCTGTGACTATGTTTGAACCATTCCTGTGACACTAGTTATAGATTCCGATGCTTCACCTCAGGTTTACTGTATGACTTGGACATTCTTATTGACGATGAAACACAGAAATTGCATCGGAATTAAATACAAAAGGCCAAATGCCGACTTAAGTACACAAAGACTGACTCTTCTTACTGTCTATGATTTGAACCATTCCTGTGACACTAGTTATAGATTCCGATGCTACACTCCATGTTTACTGTATCCCTTGGACCTTCTTATTGACCACGAAACACAGAAATTGCATCGGAATTAAATACAAAAGGCACAATTCCGACTTAAGGACAAGAAGACTGACTCTTCTTACTGACTTTGTTTTGAACCATTCCTGTGACACTAGTTATAGATTCCGATGCTACACTTCAGGATTACTGTATCCCTCCGTCCTTCTTATTGACGATGAAACACAGAAATTGCATCGGAATTAAATAGAAAAGGCACAATGCCGACTTAAGTACAAGATGACTGACTCTTCTTACTGACTATGTTTTGAACGATTCCTGTGACACCAGTTATAGATCCCGATGCTTCACTTCAGGTTTACTGCATCCCTTGGACCTTCTTCTTGACGATGAAACGCAAAAATTGCATCGGAATTAAATACAAAAGGGAAGATGCTGACTGAAGTACACGAAGACTGACTCTTCTTACTGTCTATTATTGGAACCATTCCAGTGACACTAGCTACAAATTCCGATGCTTCAATCCAGGTTTACTGTATCTCTTGGACCTTCTTATTGACGATGAAACACAGAAATTGCATCGGAATTAAATACAAAAGGCACAATGCCGACTTAAGTACAAGAAGACTAACTCTCTTTACTGAATATGCTATGGACCATTCCTGTGACACTAGTTATGGATTCCGATAGTTCACTTCAGGTTTACTGTCTCCCTCTGACCTTCTTATTGACGATGAAACACAGAAATTGCATCGGAATTAAATAGAATAGGCACAATGCCGACTTATGTACATGAAAGCTGACTCTTCTTACTGACTATGTTTTGAACCATTCCTGTGACACTAGTTATAAATTCCGATGCTTCACTTCAGGTTTACTGTATCCCTTGGACCTTCTTATTTACGATGAAACACAGAAATTGCATCGGAATTAAATACAAAAGGCACAGTGCAGAATTAAGTACAAGGAGACTGACTCTTCTTACTGTCTATGTTTTGAACCATTCCTGCGACACTAGTTATAGATTCCGATGCTTCTCTCCAGGTTTACTGTATCCCTTGGACCTTCTTATTGATGATGAAACACAGAAATTGCATTGGAATTAAATACAAAAGGCACAATGCCGACTTAAGGACAAGAAGTCTGACTCTTCTTACAGACTATGTTTTGAACCATTCCTGTGACACTATCTATAGATTCCGATGCTTCACTTCAGGTTTACTGTACCCCTCTGACCTTCTTATTGACGATGAAACACAGAAATTGCATCTGAATTAAATACAAAAGGCACAATGCCGACTTAAGTACAAGAAGTCTAATTCTTATTACTGTCTATGTTTTTAACCATTCCATTGACACTAGTTGTAGATTCCGATGCTTCACTCCAGGTTTACTGTATCCCTTGGACCTTGTCATTAACGATGAAACACAGAAATTGCATCGAAATTAAATAGAAAATGTACAATGCCGACTTAAGTACAAGGAGACTGACTCTTTTTACTGACTATGTTTGAACCATTCCTGTGACACTAGTTATAAATTCCGATGCTTCACTTCAGGTTTACTGTATCCCTTCTACCTTCTTATTGTCGATGAAACACAGAAAATGCATCGGAATTAAATACAAATGGCACAATGCAGAATTAAGTACAAGGAGACTGACTCTTCTTACTGTTTATGTTTTGAACCATTCCCGTGACACTAGTTATAGATTCCGATGCTTCACCTCAGGTTTACTGTATCCCTTGGACATTCTTATTGACGATGAAACACAAAAATTGCATCGGAATTAAATACAAAATGCAAAAAGCCGACTGAAGTACACGAAGACTGACTCTTCTTACTGTCTATGTTTTGAACCATTCCTGTGACACTAGTTACAGATTCCGATGCTTCACTCAAGGTTTACTGTATCCCTTGGACCTTCTTATTGACGATGAAACACAGAAATTGCATCGGAATTAAATACAAAAGGCACAATGCCGACTTAAGTACAAGAAGACTAACTCATCTTACTGACTATGTTTTGAACCATTCCTGTGACACTAGTTATGGATTCCGATGCTTCACTTCAGGCTTACTGTATCCCTCTGACCATCTTATTGACGATGAAACACAGAATTTGCATCGGAATTAAATACAAAAATCACAATGCCGAATTAAGTTCAAGAAGACTGACTCTTATTACTGTCCATTTTTGAACCAGTCCTGTGACACTAGTTATAGACTCCGATGCTTCACTCCAGGTTTACTGTATCCCTTGGTCCTTCTTATTGACGATGAAACACAGAAATAGCATCGGAATTAAATAGAAAAGGCACAATGCCGACATAGGGACAAGAAGACTGACTCTTCTTACAGACTATGTTTTGAACTATTCCTGTGACACTAGCTATAGATTCCGTTGCTTCACTTCAGTTTTACTGTATCCCTCTGACCTTCTTAATGACGATGAAACACAGAAATTGCATCGTAATTAAATTCAAAAGGTACAATGCCGACTTAAGTAGAAGAAGACTGACTCTTCTTACTGTCTATGTTTTGAACCATACCATTGACACTAGGTATAGATTCCGATGCTTCACTCCAGGTTTACTGTATCCCTTGGACCTTCTTATTGACGATGAAACACACAAATTGCATCGGAATTAAATAGAAATGGCACTATGCCGACTTAAGTACAAGAAGACTGACTCTTCTAACTGACTATGTTTTGAACGATTCCTGTGACACTAGTTATAGATCCCGATGCTTCACTTCAGGTTTACTGTATTCCTTGGACCTTCTTATTGACGATGAATCACAAAAATTGCATCGAAATTAAGTACAAAAGGCAAAATGCCGACTGATGTACACGAAGACTGACTCTTCTTACTGTCTATGATTTGAACCATTCCTGTGACACTAGTTACAGACGCCGATGCTTCACTCCAGGTTTACTGTATCGCTTGGACCTTCTTATTGACGATGAACCACAGAAATTGCATCGGAATTAAATACAAAAGGCACAATGCCGACTTAAGTACAAGAAGACTAACTCCTCTTACTGACTATGCTTTGAACCATTCCTGTGACACTAGTTATGGATTCCGATGCTTCACTTCAGGTTACTGTATCCCTCTGACCTTCTTATTGACGATGAAACACAGAAATTGCATCGGAATTAAATACAAAAGGCACAATGCCGAATTAAGTTCAAGAAGACTGACTCTTCTTACTGTCTATTTTTGAACCAGTCCTGTGACACTAGTTATAGACTCCGATGCTTCACTCCAGGTTTACTGTTCCCTCGGTCCTTCTTATTGACGATGAAACACAGAAATTGCATCGGAATTAAATAGAAAAGGCACAATGCCGACTTAAGTACAAGAAGACTGACTCTTCTTACTGACTATGTTTTGAACCATTCCTGTGACACTAGTTATAAATTCCGATGCTTCACTTCAGGTTTACTGTATCCCTTCTACCTTCTTATTGACGATGAAACACAGAAAATGCATCGGAATTAAATACAAATGGCACAATGCAGAATTAAGTACGAGGAGACTGACCCTTCTTACTGTTTATGTTTGAACCATTCCCGTGACACTAGTTATAGATTCCGATGCTTCACCTCAGGTTTACTGTATCCCTTGGACCTTCTTATTGACGATGAAACACAAAAATTGCATCGGAATTAAATACAAAATGCAAAAATGCCGACTGAAGTACACGAAGACTGACTCTTCTTACTGTCTATGATTTGAACCATTCCTGTGACACTAGTTACAGATTCTGATGCTTCACTCCAGGTTTACTGTATCTCTTGGACCTTCTTATTGACGATGAAACACAGAAATTGCATCGGAATTAAATACAAACGGCACAATGCCGACTGAAGTACAAGAAGACTAACTCTTCCTACTGACTATGTTTTGAACCATTCCTGTGACGCTAGTTATGGATTCCGATGCTTCTCTTCAGGTTTACTGTATCCCTCTGACCTTCTTAATGACGATGAAACACAGAAATTGCATCGGAATTAAATACAAAAGGCACAATGCCAAATTAAGTTCAAGAAGACTGACTCTTATTACTGTCTATCTTTGAACCAGTCCTGTGAGACTAATTATAGACACCGATGCTTCACTCCAGTTTTATCTGTATCCCTGGTCCTTCTTATTGACGATGAAACACAGAAATAGCATCGGAATTAAATAGAAAAGGCACAATGCCGACTTAAGTACAAGAAGACTGACTCTTCTTACTGACCATGTTTTGAACCATTCCTGTGACACTAGTTATATATTCCGATGCTTCACTCATGTTTACTGTATCCCTTGGACCTTCTTATTGACGATGAAACACAGAAATTGCATCGGAATTAAATACAAAAGGCACAGTGCAAAATTAAGTACAAGGAGACTGACTTCTCTTACTGTCTATGTTTGATCCATTCCTGTGACACTAGTTATAGATTCCGATGCTTCACTCCAGGTTTACTGTATCCCTTGGACCTTCTTATTGATGATGAAACACAAGAATTGCATCGGAATTAAATACAAAAAGCACAATGCGACTTAAGGACAAGAAGTCTGACTCTTCTTACTGACTATGTTTTGAACCATTCCTGTGACACTAGCTATAGATTCCGATGCTTCACTTCAGGTTTACTGTACCCCTCTGACACTCTTACTGACGATGAAACACAGAAATTGCATCGGAATTAAATACAAAAGGCTCAATGCCGACTTAGGTACAAGAAGACTGACTCTTCTTACTGTCTATGTTTTGAACCATTCCATTGACACTAGTTATAGATTCCGATCCTTCACTCCAGGTTTATTGCATCCATTGGACCTTGTTATTGACGATGAAACACAGAAATTGCATCGGAATTAAATAGAAAAGATACAATGCCGACCTAAGTACAAAAAGACTTACTCTTCTTACTGACTATGTTTGAACCATTCCTGTGACACTAGTTATAGATTCCGATGCTTCAACTCAGGTTTACTGTATCACTTGGACCTTCTTATTGACGATGAAACACAGAAATTGCATCGAATTAAATACAAAAGGCAAAATGCCGACTTAAGTACACGAAGACTGACTCTTCTTACTGTCTATGATTTGAACCATTCCTGTGACACTAGTTATAGATTCCGATGCTATACTCCAGGTTTACTGTATCCCTTGGACCTTCTTATTGACGATGAAACACAGAAATTGCATCGGAATTAAATACAAAAGGCACAATTCCGACTTAAGGACTAGAAGACCGACTCTTCTAACTGACTTTGTTTTGAAACATTCCTGTGACACTAGTCATAGATTCCGATGCTACACTTCAGGATTACTGTATCCCTCCGTCCTTCTTATTGACGATGAAACACAGAAATTGCATCGGAATTAAATAGAAATGGCACAATGCCGACTTAAGTACAAGATGACTGACTCTTCTTACTGACTATGTTTTGAACGATTCCTGTGACACCAGTTATAGATCCCGATGCTTCACTACAGGTTTACTGTATCCCTTGGACCTTCTTCTTGACGATGAAACACAAAAATTGCATCGGAATTAAATACAAAAGGCAAAATGCCGACTGAAGTACACGAAGACTGACTCTTCTTACTGTCTATTATTTGAACCATTCCTGTGATACTAGCTACAAATTCCGATGCTTCAATCCAGGTTACTGTATCCCTTGGACCTTCTTATTGACGATGAACCACAGAAATTACATCGAATTAAATACAAAATGCACAATGCAGACTTAAGTACAAGAAGACTAACTCTTCTTACTGAATATGCTTTGAACCATTCCTGTGACACTAGTTATGGATTCCGATGGTTCACTTCAGGTTTACTGTATCCCTCTGACCTTCTTATTGACGATGAGACACAGAAATTACATCGGAATTAAATAGAATAGGCACAACGCTGACCTATGTACAAGAAAGCTGACTCTTCTTACTGACTATGTTTTGAACCATTCCTGTGACACTAGTTATAAATTCCGATGCTTCACTTCAGGTTTACTGTATCCCTTGGACCTTCTTATTGACGATGAAACACAGAAATTGCATCGGAATTAAATACAAAAGGCACAGTGCAGAATTAAGTACAAGGAGACTGACTCTTCTTACTGTCTATGTTTTGAACCATTCCTGCGACACTAGTTATAGATTCCGATGCTTCTCTCCAGGTTTACTGTATCCCTTGGACCTTCTTATTGATGTTGAAACACAGAAATTGCATCGGAATTAAATGCAAAAGGCACAATGCCGACTTAAGGACAAGAAGTCTGACTCTTCTTACAGACTATGTTTTGAACCATTCCTGTGACACTATCTATAGATTCGATGCTTCACTTCAGGTTTACTGTACCCCTCTGACCTTCTTATTGACGATGAAACACAGAAATTGCATCTGAATTAAATACAAAAGGCACAATGTCGATTTAAGTACAAGAAGTCTAATTCTTATTACTGTCTATGTTTTAACCATTCCATTGACACTAGTTATAGATTCCGATGCTTCACTCCAGGTTTACTGTATCCCTTGGACCTTGTCATTAACGATGAAACACAGAAATTGCATCGAAATTAAATAGAAAATGTACAATGCCGACTTAAGTACAAGGAGACTGACTCTTTTTACTGACTATGTTTGAACTATTCCAGAGACACTAGTTATAAATTCCGATGCTTCACCTCAGGTTTACTGTATCCCTTGGACCTTCTTATTGACGATGAAACACTGAAATTAAATCGGATTTAACACAAAAGTCAAAATGCCGGCTTAAGTACACGAAGACTGACTCTTCTTACTGTCTATGATTTGAACCATTCCTGTGACACTAGTTACAGATTCCGATGCTTCACTCCAGGTTTACTGTATCCCTTGGACCTTCTTATTGACGATGAAACACAAAAATTGCATCGAATTAAATACAAA
Source organism: Schistocerca piceifrons (assembly GCF_021461385.2). Classification (NCBI taxonomy): domain Eukaryota; kingdom Metazoa; phylum Arthropoda; class Insecta; order Orthoptera; family Acrididae; genus Schistocerca; species Schistocerca piceifrons. Next base: position 5,417 of record NW_025729033.1, on the reverse strand, counting down.
AGGCACAATGCCGACTTAAGTACAAGAAGACTAACTCATCATACTGACTATGTTTTGAACCATTCCTGTGACGCTAGTTATGGATTCCGATGCTTCACTTCAGGCTTACTGTATCCCTCTGACCTACTTATTGACGATGAAACACAGAAATTGCATCGGAATTAAATACAAAAATCACAATGCCGAATTAAGTTCAAGAAGACTGACTCTTATTACTGTCCATTTTTGAACCAGTCCTGTGACACTAGTTATAGACTCCGATGCTTCACTCCAGGTTTACTGTAACCCTTGGTCCTTCTTATTGACGATGAAACACAGAAATTGCGTCGGAATTAAATAGAAAAGGCACAATGCCGACTTAAGTACAAGAAGACTGACTCTTCATACTGACCATGTTTTGAACCTTTCCTGTGCCACTAGTAATAGATCCGATGCTTCACTTCAGGTTTACTGTATACCTTGGACCTTCTTATTGACGATGAAACACAGAAATTGCATCGGAATTAAATACAAAAGTCACAATGCCGACATAGGGACAAGAAGACGACTCTTCTTACAGACTATGTTTGAACTATTCCTGTGACACTAGCTATAGATTCCGTTGCTTCACTTCAGTTTTACTGTATCCCTCTGACCTTCTTAATGACGATGAAACACAGAAATTGCATCGTAATTAAATTCAAGAGGCACAATGCCGACTTAAGTAGAAGAAGACTGACTCTTCTTACTGTCTATGTTTTGAACCATACCATTGACACTAGGTATAGATTCCGATGCTTCACTTCAGGTTTACTGTATCCCTTGGACCTTCTTATTGACGATGAAACACACAAATTGCATCGGAATTAAATAGAAACGGCACTATGCCGACTTAAGTACAAGAAGACTGACTTTTCTAATTGACTATGTTTTGAACGATTCCTGTGACACTAGTTATAGATCCCGATGCTTCACTTCAGGTGTACTGTATTCCTTGGACCTTCTTATTGACAATGAATCACAAAAATTGCATCGAAATTAAGTACAAAAGGCAAAATGCCGACTGATGTACACGAAGACTGACTCTTCTTACTGTCTATGATTTGAACCATTCCTGTGACACTAGTTACAGACCCCGATGCTTCACTCCAGGTTTACTGTATCGCTTGGACCTTCTTATTGACGATGAACCACAGAAATTGCATCGGAATTAAATACAAAAGGCACAATGCCGACTTAAGTACAAGAAGACTAACTCCTCTTACTGACTATGCTTTGAACCATTCCTGTGACACTAGTTATGGATTCCGATGCTTCACTTCAGGTTTACTGTATCCCTCTGACCTTCTTATTGACGATGAAACACAGAAATTGCATCGGAATTAAATACAAAAGGCACAATGCCGAATTAAGTTCAAGAAGACTGACTCTTCTTACTGTCTATTTTTGAACCAGTCCTGTGACACTAGTTATAGACTCCGATGCTTCACTCCAGGTTTACTGTTCCCTCGGTCCTTCTTATTGACGATGAAACACAGAAATTGCATCGGAATTAAATAGAAAAGGCACAATGCCGACTTAAGTACAAGAAGACTGACTCTTCTTTCTGACTATGTTTTGAACCATTCCTGTGACACTAGTTATAATTTCCGATGTTTCACTTCAGGTTTACTGTATCCCTTCTACCTTCTTATTGACGATGAAACACAGAAAATGCATCCGAATTAAATACAAATGGCACAATGCAGAATTAAGTACAAGGAGGCTGACTCTTCTTACTGTTTATGTTTTGAACCATTCCCGTGACACTAGTTATAGATTCCGATGCTTCACTCCAGGTTTACTGTGTCCCTTGGACCTTGTTATTGACGATGAAACACAGAAACTGCATCGGAATTAAATAGAAAAGGTACACAGCCGACTTAAGTACAAGAAGTCTGCCTCTTCTTACTGACTATGTTTTGAACCATTCGTGTGACACTAGTTATAGATTCCGGTGCTTCACCTCAGGTTTACTGTATCCCTTGGACCTTCTTATTGACGATGAAACACAGAAATTGCATCGGAACTAAATACAAAAGGCACAATGCCGACTTAAGGACAAGAAGACTGACTCTTCTAACTGACCTTGATTTGAACCATTCCTGTGACTCTAGTTATAGATTCCGATGCTTCACTCCAGGTTTACGGTATCCCTTGGACCTTCTTATTGACGATGAAACACAGAAAATACATCGGAATTAAATACAAAAGGCACAATGCCGACTTAAGTACATAAAGACCGACTCTTCCTACTGACTATGTTTTGAACCATTCCTGTGACACCTGTTATAGATTCCGATGCTTCACTTGAGGTTTACTGTATCCCTTGGACCTTCTTATTGACGATGTAACACAAAAACTGCATCGAAATTAAATACAAAAGGCAAAATGCAACCTGAAGTGCACGAAGACTGACAATTCTTACTGTCTATGATTTGAACCATTCCTGTGACACTAGTTACAGTTTCCGATGCTTCACTCCGGGTTTACTGTATCCCTTGGACCTTCTTATTGACGATGATACACAGAAACTGCATCGGAATTAAATACAAAAGGCACAAAGCAGAATTAAGTACAAGAAGACTGACTCTTCTTACTGTCTATGTTTTGAACCATTCCTGTGAGACTAGCTATAGATTCCGATGCTTCACTTCAGGTTTCAGGTTTACTGTACCCCTCCGACCTTCTTATTGACGATGAAACACAGAAATTGCAGCGGAATTAAATACAAAAGGCACATTGCCGACTTAAGTACAAGAAGACTGCCCCTCCTTACTGACTATGTTTTGAACCATTCCTGTGACACTAGTTATAAATTCCGATGTTTCACTTCAGGTTTACTGTATCCCTTGGACCTTCTTATTGACGATGAAACACAGAAATTGCATCGAATTAAATACAAAAGGCACAAAGCAGAATTAAGTACAAGAAGACTGACACTTATCACTGTCTATGGTTTGATCCACTTCTGTGACACTAGTTACAGATTCCGATGCTTCACTCCAGGTTGACTGTATCCCTTGGAGCTTCTTATTGACGATGAAACACAGAAATAGCATCGGAATTAATTACAAAAGTCACAATGCCGACTTAATGACAAGAAGACTGACTCTTCTTACTGTCTATGTTTTGAACCATTCCTGTGACACTAGTTATAGATTTCGATGCTTCACTTCAGGTTTACTGTATCCCTTGGACCTTCTTATTGACGATGAAACACAGAAAATACATCGGAATTAAATACAAAAGGCACAATGCCAACTTAAGTACATAAAGACCGACTCTTCCTACTGACTATGTTTTGAACCATTCCCGTGACACCTGTTATAGATTCCGATGCTTCACTTGAGGTTTACTGTATCCCTTGGACCTTCTTATTGACGATGAAACACAAAAATTGCATCGGAATTAAATACAAAAGGCAAAATGCCGACTGAAGTACACGAAGACTGACTCTTCTTACTGTCTATGATTTGAACCATTCCTGTGACACTAGTTACAGATTCCGATGCTTCACTCCGGGTTTACTGTATCCCTTGGACCTTATTATTGACGATGAAACACAGAAATTGCATCGGAATTAAATACAAAAGGCAAAATGCCGACTTAAGTACAAGAAGACTAACTCTTCTCACTGACTATGTTTTGAACCATTCCTGTGACACTAGTTATGGATTCCGATGCCTCACTTCAGGTTTGCTGTATCCCTCTGACCTTCTTATTGACGATGAAACACAGAAATTGCATCGGAATTAAATACAAAAGGCACAATGCCGAATTAAGTACAAGAAGACTGATTCTTATTACTATCTATTTTTGAACCAGTCCTGTGACACTAGTTATGGATCCCGATGCTTCACTCCAGGTTTACTGTATCCCTTGGTCCTTCTTATTGACGATGAAACACAGAAATAGCATCGGAATTAAATAGAAAAGGCACAATGCCGACTTAAGTACAACAAGACAGACTCTTCTTACTGACTTTGTTTTGAACCATTCCTGTGACACTAGTTATAAATTCCGATGCTTCACTTCATGTTTACTGTATCCCTTGGACCTTCTTATTGACGATGAAACACAGAAATTGCATCGGAATTAAATACAAAAGGCACAGTGCAGAATTAAGTACAAGGAGACTGACTCTTCTTACTGTCTATGTTTTGAACCATTCCTGTGACGCTAGTTATAGATTCCGATGCTTTACTCCAGGTTTACTGTATCCCTTGGACCTTCTTATTGCTGATGAAACACAGAAATTGCATCGGAATTAAATACAAAAGGCACAATGCCGACTTAAGTACAAGAAGTCTGACTCTTCTTACTGTCTATGTTTTAAACCATTCCATTGACACTAGTTATAGATTCCGATGCTTCACTCCAGGTTTACTGTATCCCTTGGACCTTGTTATTGACGATGAAACACAGAAATTGCATCGGAATTAAATAGGAAAGGTACAATGCCGACCTAAGTACAAGAAGGCTGCCTCTTCTTACTGACTATGTTTGAACCATTCCTGTGACACTAGTTATAGATTCCGATGCTTCACCTCAGGTTTATTGTATCCCTTGGACCTGTTTATTGACGATGAAACACAGAAATTGCATCGGAATTAAATACAAAAAGCAAAATGCCGACTTAAGTACACGAAGACTGACTCTTCTTACTGTCTACGTTTTGAACCATTCCTATGACACTAGTTATAGATTCCGATGCTATACTCCAGGTTTACTGTATCCCTTGGACCTTCTTATTGACGATGAAACACAGAAATTGCTTCGGAATTAAATACAAAAGGCACAATGCCGACTTAAGGACAAGAAGACTGACTCTTCTTACTGACTTTGTTTTGAACCATTCCTGTGACACTAGTTATGGATTCCGATGCCTCACTTCAGGTTTACTGTATCCCTCTGACATTCTTATTGACTATGAAACACAGAAATTGCATCGGAATTAAATGCAAAAGGCACAGTGCCGAATTAAGTACAAGAATACTGACTCTTATTACTGTCAATTTTTGAATCAGTCCTGTGACACTAGTTATAGACTCCGATGCTACACTCCAGGTTTACTGTATCCCTTGATCCTTCTTATTGACGATGAAATACAGAAATTGCATCGGAATTAAATAGAAAAGGCACAATGCCGACTTAAGGACAAGAAGTCTGACTCTTCTTACTGACTATATTTTTAACCATTCCAGTGACACTAGCTATAGATTCCGATGCTTCACTTCAGGTTTACTGTACCCCTCTGACCCTCTTATTGACGATGAAACACAGGAATTGCATCGGAATTAAATACAAAAGGCAAAATGCCGACTTAAGTACAAGAAGACTGACTCTTCTTTCTGTCTATGTTTTGTACCATTCCATTGACACTAGTTATAGATTCC
>NW_025729032.1:0-54846 GCF_021461385.2 Schistocerca piceifrons | reverse complement strand
GTGTAGCGGTTATCACGTCTGCCTAACACGCAGAAGGTCCCCGGTTCGATCCCGGGCGGAAACACTTTTTCATCACTTTAAGCAAGACTTACTAACATGCATCTGCTACCACCTGTACCCGAAACTCTGTGCGGGGGTAATCGCCTTCACGCGTCGGACCAGAGTGTCAATTGCTCACGTCGAATAAGAAATTCGTTTGATATTGACGGCGAGCTTTTTGCGCTGACTCAGCCACTGACGTGCGATCAGTTTGCACAAAACGCGTTGGCTCGTCCGGGATTTGAACCCGGGACCTCCTGCACCCTAAGCAGGAATTATACCCATTTTTTTTTTTTTTTTTTTGAACCTGTCTCCACTGTTAGGACACTAAGCAGTGTGGTTAGCTGCATTCAACCCCCGTGGCAATGTCTTGCAGTCCTCCAGCTTTGTTGACCACAGTTAGGTGCCTCGATAAGAGGTGGACAGGTGTCGCATCGCTCTCGCCGTCACTTGTTACCACGAATCGTACTTAACGTAGTTTTCTGCAAGCGTCAGCGTAGCGTCAGTCGAGCTAAGTCGGGCCAAGTCGCATAAGAGGAGCAACAAAATGCGCATTTCCGGTACCGGGAATCGAACCCCGCGCCTCCTGGGTGAGAGCCAGGTACCCTAGCCACTTTTTTTTTTTATTTTTTTTTTTTAACGCGTCGGACCAGAGTGTCAATTGCTCACATCGAATAAGAAGTTCATTTGATATTGACGGCGAGCTTTTTGCGCTGACTCAGCCACTGACGTGCGATCAGTTTGCACAAAACGCTAGGGCTCGTCCGGGATTTGAACCCGGGACCTCCTGCACCCTAAGCAGGAATCATACCCCTAGACCAACGAGCGCTGTGACACGGTGATTGCCAATTATTCCAATCCCTCGATGTCGTCCAGGGTGCCCTGGAAGTCTCGTGTACGCTGGCGGGATGGGGGCGGCCTTCCTGGGCTGTCGGTACCTTCATGTAGAGCTGCCGCTGGGCTCGCACTGCTTGCTGCTGAGAAAGTGATTGCTTTGCTGATATGACTCGCAATAACGACTGCGCGAAACGCCGCTATCTCGTTAGGGGTGCTACGGCAGACACCCTCTCGAGCACCCCGAAGACTTCTTGAGCCCTCGGCTGTGATGGGTTCCAGGCTGACAAAAGATCTGTCGTGTGTGCATTCGCCGACGATAGAAAGGCTGAGGCAAGTTTGAGTGAAAAAGGATGGACTCGTCGTGTCCGTCGTTTCCGTAGTGTAGCGGTTATCACGTCTGCTTCACACGCAGAAGGTCCCCGGTTCGATCCCGGGCGGGAACAGTATTTTCCTGCCTATGTCGTATTGTCCTCCAATGAGCCACTTCGTGTGTGGATCTGCCGCACGTCCCTTCGTTTTGCAAGTACCACATTTATTGAATTTTTTAGTTACGATGGCAACATCACTACAAGTTGTCTGTGCAGTACGGTGCACACAAGCAGTTTCCGTGGTGTAGCGGTTATCACGTCTGCCTAACACGCAGAAGGTCCCCGGTTCGATCCCGGGCGGAAACACTTTTTCATCACTTTAAGCAAGACTTACTAACATGCATCTGCTACCACCTGTACCCGAAACCTTCGTAATCGCCTTCACGCGTCGGACCAGAGTGTCAATTGCTCACGTCGAATAAGAAATTCGTTTGATATTGACGGCGAGCTTTTTGCGCTGACTCAGCCACTGACGTGCGATCAGTTTGCACAAAACGCGTTGGCTCGTCCGGGATTTGAACCCGGGACCTCCTGCACCCTAAGCAGGAATTATACCCATTTTTTTTTTTTTTTTTTTGAACCTGTCTCCACTGTTAGGACACTAAGCAGTGTGGTTAGCTGCATTCAACCCCCGTGGCAATGTCTTGCAGTCCTCCAGCTTTGTTGACCACAGTTAGGTGCCTCGATAAGAGGTGGACAGGTGTCGCATCGCTCTCGCCGTCACTTGTTACCACGAATCGTACTTAACGTAGTTTTCTGCAAGCGTCAGCGTAGCGTCAGTCGAGCTAAGTCGGGCCAAGTCGCATAAGAGGAGCAACAAAATGCGCATTTCCGGTACCGGGAATCGAACCCGCGCCTCCTGGGTGAGAGCCAGGTACCCTAGCCACTTTTTTTTTTTATTTTTTTTTTTAACGCGTCGGACCAGAGTGTCAATTGCTCACATCGAATAAGAAGTTCATTTGATATTGACGGCGAGCTTTTTGCGCTGACTCAGCCACTGACGTGCGATCAGTTTGCACAAAACGCTAGGGCTCGTCCGGGATTTGAACCCGGGACCTCCTGCACCCTAAGCAGGAATCATACCCCTAGGACCAACGAGCGCTGTGACACGGTGATTGCCAATTATTCCAATCCCTCGATGTCGTCCAGGGTGCCCTGGAAGTCTCGTGTACGCTGGCGGGATGGGGGCGGCCTTCCTGGGCTGTCGGTACCTTCATGTAGAGCTGCCGCTGGGCTCGCACTGCTTGCTGCTGAGAAAGTGATTGCTTTGCTGATATGACTCGCAATAACGACTGCGCGAAACGCCGCTATCTCGTTAGGGGTGCTACGGCAGACACCCTCTCGAGCACCCCGAAGACTTCTTGAGCCCTCGGCTGTGATGGGTTCCAGGCTGACAAAAGATCTGTCGTGTGTGCATTCGCCGACGATAGAAAGGCTGAGGCAAGTTTGAGTGAAAAAGGATGGACTCGTCGTGTCCGTCGTTTCCGTAGTGTAGCGGTTATCACGTCTGCTTCACACGCAGAAGGTCCCCGGTTCGATCCCGGGCGGGAACAGTATTTTCCTGCCTATGTCGTATTGTCCTCCAATGAGCCACTTCGTGTGTGGATCTGCCGCACGTCCCTTCGTTTTGCAAGTACCACATTTATTGAATTTTTTAGTTACGATGGCAACATCACTACAAGTTGTCTGTGCAGTACGGTGCACACAAGCAGTTTCCGTGGTGTAGCGGTTATCACGTCTGCCTAACACGCAGAAGGTCCCCGGTTCGATCCCGGGCGGAAACACTTTTTCATCACTTTAAGCAAGACTTACTAACATGCATCTGCTACCACCTGTACCCGAAACCTTCGTAATCGCCTTCACGCGTCGGACCAGAGTGTCAATTGCTCACGTCGAATAAGAAATTCGTTTGATATTGACGGCGAGCTTTTTGCGCTGACTCAGCCACTGACGTGCGATCAGTTTGCACAAAACGCGTTGGCTCGTCCGGGATTTGAACCCGGGACCTCCTGCACCCTAAGCAGGAATTATACCCATTTTTTTTTTTTTTTTTTTGAACCTGTCTCCACTGTTAGGACACTAAGCAGTGTGGTTAGCTGCATTCAACCCCCGTGGCAATGTCTTGCAGTCCTCCAGCTTTGTTGACCACAGTTAGGTGCCTCGATAAGAGGTGGACAGGTGTCGCATCGCTCTCGCCGTCACTTGTTACCACGAATCGTACTTAACGTAGTTTTCTGCAAGCGTCAGCGTAGCGTCAGTCGAGCTAAGTCGGGCCAAGTCGCATAAGAGGAGCAACAAAATGCGCATTTCCGGTACCGGGAATCGAACCCGCGCCTCCTGGGTGAGAGCCAGGTACCCTAGCCACTTTTTTTTTTTATTTTTTTTTTTAACGCGTCGGACCAGAGTGTCAATTGCTCACATCGAATAAGAAGTTCATTTGATATTGACGGCGAGCTTTTTGCGCTGACTCAGCCACTGACGTGCGATCAGTTTGCACAAAACGCTAGGGCTCGTCCGGGATTTGAACCCGGGACCTCCTGCACCCTAAGCAGGAATCATACCCCTAGACCAACGAGCGCTGTGACACGGTGATTGCCAATTATTCCAATCCCTCGATGTCGTCCAGGGTGCCCTGGAAGTCTCGTGTACGCTGGCGGGATGGGGGCGGCCTTCCTGGGCTGTCGGTACCTTCATGTAGAGCTGCCGCTGGGCTCGCACTGCTTGCTGCTGAGAAAGTGATTGCTTTGCTGATATGACTCGCAATAACGACTGCGCGAAACGCCGCTATCTCGTTAGGGGTGCTACGGCAGACACCCTCTCGAGCACCCCGAAGACTTCTTGAGCCCTCGGCTGTGATGGGTTCCAGGCTGACAAAAGATCTGTCGTGTGTGCATTCGCCGACGATAGAAAGGCTGAGGCAAGTTTGAGTGAAAAAGGATGGACTCGTCGTGTCCGTCGTTTCCGTAGTGTAGCGGTTATCACGTCTGCTTCACACGCAGAAGGTCCCCGGTTCGATCCCGGGCGGGAACAGTATTTTCCTGCCTATGTCGTATTGTCCTCCAATGAGCCACTTCGTGTGTGGATCTGCCGCACGTCCCTTCGTTTTGCAAGTACCACATTTATTGAATTTTTTAGTTACGATGGCAACATCACTACAAGTTGTCTGTGCAGTACGGTGCACACAAGCAGTTTCCGTGGTGTAGCGGTAATCACGTCTGCCTAACACGCAGAAGGTCCCCGGTTCGATCCCGGGCGGAAACACTTTTTCATCACTTTAAGCAAGACTTACTAACATGCATCTGCTACCACCTGTACCCGAAACCTTCGTAATCGCCTTCACGCGTCGGACCAGAGTGTCAATTGCTCACGTCGAATAAGAAATTCGTTTGATATTGACGGCGAGCTTTTTGCGCTGACTCAGCCACTGACGTGCGATCAGTTTGCACAAAACGCGTTGGCTCGTCCGGGATTTGAACCCGGGACCTCCTGCACCCTAAGCAGGAATTATACCCATTTTTTTTTTTTTTTTTTTTTTGAACCTGTCTCCACTGTTAGGACACTAAGCAGTGTGGTTAGCTGCATTCAACCCCCGTGGCAATGTCTTGCAGTCCTCCAGCTTTGTTGACCACAGTTAGGTGCCTCGATAAGAGGTGGACAGGTGTCGCATCGCTCTCGCCGTCACTTGTTACCACGAATCGTACTTAACGTAGTTTTCTGCAAGCGTCAGCGTAGCGTCAGTCGAGCTAAGTCGGCCAAGTCGCATAAGAGGAGCAACAAAATGCGCATTTCCGGTACCGGGAATCGAACCCGCGCCTCCTGGGTGAGAGCCAGGTACCCTAGCCACTTTGTTTTTTTTTATTTTTTTTTTTAACGCGTCGGACCAGAGTGTCAATTGCTCACATCGAATAAGAAGTTCATTTGATATTGACGGCGAGCTTTTTGCGCTGACTCAGCCACTGACGTGCGATCAGTTTGCACAAAACGCTAGGCTCGTCCGGGATTTGAACCCGGGACCTCCTGCACCCTAAGCAGGAATCATACCCCTAGACCAACGAGCGCTGTGACACGGTGATTGCCAATTATTCCAATCCCTCGATGTCGTCCAGGGTGCCCTGGAAGTCTCGTGTACGCTGGCGGGATGGGGGCGGCCTTCCTGGGCTGTCGGTACCTTCATGTAGAGCTGCCGCTGGGCTCGCACTGCTTGCTGCTGAGAAAGTGATTGCTTTGCTGATATGACTCGCAATAACGACTGCGCGAAACGCCGCTATCTCGTTAGGGGGTGCTACGGCAGACACCCTCTCGAGCACCCCGAAGACTTCTTGAGCCCTCGGCTGTGATGGGTTCCAGGCTGACAAAAGATCTGTCGTGTGTGCATTCGCCGACGATAGAAAGGCTGAGGCAAGTTTGAGTGAAAAAGGATGGACTCGTCGTGTCCGTCGTTTCCGTAGTGTAGCGGTTATCACGTCTGCTTCACACGCAGAAGGTCCCCGGTTCGATCCCGGGCGGGAACAGTATTTTCCTGCCTATGTCGTATTGTCCTCCAATGAGCCACTTCGTGTGTGGATCTGCCGCACGTCCCTTCGTTTTGCAAGTACCACATTTATTGAATTTTTTAGTTACGATGGCAACATCACTACAAGTTGTCTGTGCAGTACGGTGCACACAAGCAGTTTCCGTGGTGTAGCGGTTATCACGTCTGCCTAACACGCAGAAGGTCCCCGGTTCGATCCCGGGCGGAAACACTTTTTCATCACTTTAAGCAAGACTTACTAACATGCATCTGCTACCACCTGTACCCGAAACCTTCGTAATCGCCTTCACGCGTCGGACCAGAGTGTCAATTGCTCACGTCGAATAAGAAATTCGTTTGATATTGACGGCGAGCTTTTTGCGCTGACTCAGCCACTGACGTGCGATCAGTTTGCACAAAACGCGTTGGCTCGTCCGGGATTTGAACCCGGGACCTCCTGCACCCTAAGCAGGAATTATACCCATTTTTTTTTTTTTTTTTTTGAACCTGTCTCCACTGTTAGGACACTAAGCAGTGTGGTTAGCTGCATTCAACCCCCGTGGCAATGTCTTGCAGTCCTCCAGCTTTGTTGACCACAGTTAGGTGCCTCGATAAGAGGTGGACAGGTGTCGCATCGCTCTCGCCGTCACTTGTTACCACGAATCGTACTTAACGTAGTTTTCTGCAAGCGTCAGCGTAGCGTCAGTCGAGCTAAGTCGGGCCAAGTCGCATAAGAGGAGCAACAAAATGCGCATTTCCGGTACCGGGAATCGAACCCGCGCCTCCTGGGTGAGAGCCAGGTACCCTAGCCACTTTTTTTTTTTATTTTTTTTTTTAACGCGTCGGACCAGAGTGTCAATTGCTCACATCGAATAAGAAGTTCATTTGATATTGACGGCGAGCTTTTTGCGCTGACTCAGCCACTGACGTGCGATCAGTTTGCACAAAACGCTAGGGCTCGTCCGGGATTTGAACCCGGGACCTCCTGCACCCTAAGCAGGAATCATACCCCTAGACCAACGAGCGCTGTGACACGGTGATTGCCAATTATTCCAATCCCTCGATGTCGTCCAGGGTGCCCTGGAAGTCTCGTGTACGCTGGCGGGATGGGGGCGGCCTTCCTGGGCTGTCGGTACCTTCATGTAGAGCTGCCGCTGGGCTCGCACTGCTTGCTGCTGAGAAAGTGATTGCTTTGCTGATATGACTCGCAATAACGACTGCGCGAAACGCCGCTATCTCGTTAGGGGTGCTACGGCAGACACCCTCTCGAGCACCCCGAAGACTTCTTGAGCCCTCGGCTGTGATGGGTTCCAGGCTGACAAAAGATCTGTCGTGTGTGCATTCGCCGACGATAGAAAGGCTGAGGCAAGTTTGAGTGAAAAAGGATGGACTCGTCGTGTCCGTCGTTTCCGTAGTGTAGCGGTTATCACGTCTGCTTCACACGCAGAAGGTCCCCGGTTCGATCCCGGGCGGGAACAGTATTTTCCTGCCTATGTCGTATTGTCCTCCAATGAGCCACTTCGTGTGTGGATCTGCCGCACGTCCCTTCGTTTTGCAAGTACCACATTTATTGAATTTTTTAGTTACGATGGCAACATCACTACAAGTTGTCTGTGCAGTACGGTGCACACAAGCAGTTTCCGTGGTGTAGCGGTAATCACGTCTGCCTAACACGCAGAAGGTCCCCGGTTCGATCCCGGGCGGAAACACTTTTTCATCACTTTAAGCAAGACTTACTAACATGCATCTGCTACCACCTGTACCCGAAACCTTCGTAATCGCCTTCACGCGTCGGACCAGAGTGTCAATTGCTCACGTCGAATAAGAAATTCGTTTGATATTGACGGCGAGCTTTTTGCGCTGACTCAGCCACTGACGTGCGATCAGTTTGCACAAAAACGCGTTGGCTCGTCCGGGATTTGAACCCGGGACCTCCTGCACCCTAAGCAGGAATTATACCCATTTTTTTTTTTTTTTTTTTTTTGAACCTGTCTCCACTGTTAGGACACTAAGCAGTGTGGTTAGCTGCATTCAACCCCCCGTGGCAATGTCTTGCAGTCCTCCAGCTTTGTTGACCACAGTTAGGTGCCTCGATAAGAGGTGGACAGGTGTCGCATCGCTCTCGCCGTCACTTGTTACCACGAATCGTACTTAACGTAGTTTTCTGCAAGCGTCAGCGTAGCGTCAGTCGAGCTAAGTCGGGCCAAGTCGCATAAGAGGAGCAACAAAATGCGCATTTCCGGTACCGGGAATCGAACCCGCGCCTCCTGGGTGAGAGCCAGGTACCCTAGCCACTTTGTTTTTTTTTATTTTTTTTTTTAACGCGTCGGACCAGAGTGTCAATTGCTCACATCGAATAAGAAGTTCATTTGATATTGACGGCGAGCTTTTTGCGCTGACTCAGCCACTGACGTGCGATCAGTTTGCACAAAACGCTAGGGCTCGTCCGGGATTTGAACCCGGGACCTCCTGCACCCTAAGCAGGAATCATACCCCTTTTTTTTTTTTTTTTTTTTTATACACACGCTATTTGTCACGTACACGCGTCGTTGTTACTACTGAGTGGCGTTTCGCACGGAGAAGGAGTGACCGCAAACGCGTGCTTCACGTAAAATTCATCGACGGGGATGGGATTCGAACCCACGCGTGCAGAGCACATGGGATTAGCAGTCCAACGCCTTAACCACTTTTTTTTTTTTCTTTTTTTTTCGCCTTAACCACTTTTTTTTTTTTTTTTTCACATTGGATTAGCAGTCCAACGCCTTAACCACTTTTTTTTTTTTTTTTCCAGGGACCTTTAGATCTTCAGTCTAACGCTCTCCCAACTTTTTTTTTTTTTTTTTTTTTTTTTTTTTTTTTTTTTTTGAAGCAGACACTCTACCACTCGAACGAATATATCTATTGAAAAAAATATTAAAGAATATCCACCACACAGCCACTTCAAAAGAAGTACAGTACTGAAATTAAAATCCTAAAACATGACTATATAATGTAGACTGCTTACTGAAATAAAGGTTAAAACACGAAAACTTCAGTCCTGGTGTAGAGAAGAAACATACATAAAGGCGACAAATTCAGAAACAGTATAAAAGAAAATGGCTCACACAGGTGACCTTAGCCAACACCCTCTCTTTCAAATGTCAGGCTAAGCATATTGGCAAAATCATCTCGGAGGCCTGGCAATCGCAAGCGCTGCCAGTAAGCAGTAAGCATGTACTGCCGAAACGCTAGGTGTCCATCCTCTTCATGACAACTGTTGACAAAATGTACGAAATGGCCAATCAACCACATGACGGTATGGAGCTTCGTCCGCGGAAAAAAGGAAGAATCGGGCCGGACGATGATGTCAATAGTATAAGCGGCTTCAGCAGACCTAGTGACAAAAGCAAGTTGTTTCCTGAGCCAACGCCAATTAGCAAGGTGCCCACAGCAGGTGAATCGATGTTCAAGGGTATCCAGGAGACCACACCGAGTACAGGTGTCCGTGTCAGAAAGACCAATACGGTGCAGTCGTACATTGGTGGGAACCAAATTATTTATTACCCTATACCACGTGGACGCCACGGCCATAGAGTGGATCGGCAGACTAACGTTCTTCCAGACGTTCCTCCAGGACACGGATGGAGACGCCAGTTCTATTGGATTGGGACTGGCCAGCCCCTCCCAGCGGGCAATCAAGCTCTTGGTCGTTGGCACCGGTCGCCGCAAGAAGACGTCACCGAGGTAACTCACCGCAATGTAAAATTCCCGAATGTGTTTCAACTTAAAATTTAGGCGTCCGACATCGACAGGTGGAGCAAGGCTCGCCGGACGCACAACAGTAAAAAGCCTGGATGTAATTGAAGTCACTTCTTGCGTAACAATTAGAGTCGTTCGGCGGACGTACAAAGCAGACGCCTTGCGAGTAATGTCAGAGAGCCCCAAGCCTCCGGAGAGACGCGGTTTCGTCATTACCTCGTAACGTAACTTGAATAGATGGCCCTTCCATATAAACCTGCTAGACAATTGGCGCAACCTTTTCGCCACCATCATGGGAAGTGGGAACAGCTGAGCAACATAATAAGCTTTACATAGGACGTAGGTGTCTAAAATTCGGACTTTTTGCAAAATGGTAGCAGAGCGCTGCTCATGGACCATCAGAGCCCCCTGTATCTTCTCGGTGACAGATTTCCAATTGAGAGCCGCCATTTTTAGAGGACACCGATCAATGATAATCCCCAAGGACGTATGGCGATCGACAAAAGTGGCCCAAGGGACGTCAGCATCGCGAAATCCTCGAATATCAAGGAACTTACATTTACCCTGATTGAGACGCGCTCCAGAGACACGACAGTATGCATCAACTGCCCCTTTCAACAACGGGATATCATCTCGTTGACGGAGGAGAACAACGACATCATCCGCATATGCCTTAACCGAGAGCTTCCCACCAGAGAGGGACATACCCTGAAGCTTGAGAGCAATAGTCCGAAGCAGCGGTTCCAGGGACAAAACGAATAAAGACATAGAGAGCGGACTACCCTGAGGCACTCCGCGGCGGATAGCAATGGGCGGCGTCAGCTGCCCATTGACAGACACCCGAGCTGTTATTCCCCTGTACAAATTGCCAAGAACACCACGTGATGAAGCGTTAAAACCTATTGTATCTAAAACACGATCTAAAAACACATGACTGACGTGATCAAAAGCCTTATAAAAATCAAGGAAGGCAAAGGCACAATGTACGTTTGTAACCGCCGCAACCGAGACAACATCCCGATATTCGGCTACTGGTGTCAGAATAGATCTATCATGAAAACAACATTGATGTGCACCAATCACACCCCGAAGCAGAGAAGACAGCCGGCTATTGAGCGCTCTAGCAGCTGTCTTATAGTCAAAATTCAGCAATGTGAGCGGACGAAGATTGGCAGCAGATAAACGACCAGAGGACTTCGGAATTAAAACAATTTTCCCTACTTTAAAATCGGCAGGCACATCCATCCCTCTGACAATCTCATTTAAAATCTGCGTAAAAATGCCACCCAAAAGAGGCCAAAAACGGAGATAAAATTCTTTAGGCAGGCCGTCTGGACCCGGCGATTTACTGGACGGAGAGCGAGCAATAAAATCGAAAACATCATCTACCTGGAACTCCCGGAGAAATTCGCCGTTCGCGTCAGGCGCGATCGTCGCAGTTAGATCCCCAAAGACATCATCCGAAAGAGACTCACCAGAATCATCGGCAGAATAGAGACTAGTGTAATACTGATGAAGAGCACGAACCATTTCCTCCTGTGCACTAAGCTGTCGCCCATCATCCACCGTAAGAGAAGAGATGAAGGAGCGACGACGACGAGTCTGATGCCGTAGCAGGTGGTACAAGGATGTCAGTTCACCTTCAACAAGAGAGTGAGGTTTCGACTTAACTCGCAGACCATCCATCTGTCGTCGTTTAAGGCTCAAGAGCTTGGCTTTAATACGACGAACATCATGGATCCGCAGTGGAGAGGTACCCGCCGCGTCATATAGTTCACGCAGGACAGAGTAGTAATATTCATACGTGTTCTTAAAATCACGCGTCCTAGCAGCACAGTAGAAAATCAAAGTCTGACGAATCTTGGGCTTGGCAAACGCAGTCCACCAAACCAGCAAGGAGGGGTATCGCGGGACAGAGCGAAGACATCGCTCCCACACGCCACTTATAACATCATCCATAGCACTGTCGGCAAGGTGGGAAACATTTAACATCCACTGGGAACGATAAAGTTTTGCAGGTTGGCGACTAAGATTTACAGTTGCAGTAAAAGCACAATGGTCAGAAAAACTAGTAGGAATAACATCGACAGAAAGAATTTTATCACATAAAAAATCAGATAAATAGAATCTGTCGAGTCTACTGCATGAGGACGCGGTAAAAAACGTATATTTCACCAGGGTTGGATATTTGTGTTCCCAAACATCACGCAGATGCATCGTACGAACTAAGTCATGTAAATCACGGCAATAATTAAAATTGGGGGACTGGTCTGCAGGGCGTAAAACACAATTAAAATCGCCTCCGAGCAGGAGACTCCGAGGACTCTGGCGCAAAAGATAAATAAGCTCTTCTTTATAAAAGCGCGATCGAGCCACAGTGTGACCCGAACCAGAGGGGGCATACAAAACAACGAGGCGGAGATCAAAAAGACGACAACCAATCCCACGGCCAGAGTCAAGGGAATTCAATGTCAGTAATAGGAATGCCCTCTCGAAAGAAAAGAGCAGTTCCTGTTGAATATTCCGGCGCGACATTAAAAACAGTTTGAAATCCAGGTAGAGAGAGATCAGAAAACAACACTTCCTGCAAAAACACTACGTCCGCACAGGCGTCGTAAATAAACTGCCGCAAAGAGGCAATGCGAACGTCGGACTCAATACGGTTAACATTTAAGGTAAGAAAGGTGTATGCCTGAACCATAGAGAGAAAAGCGAGAAAACAAATCACCTACACCGACGCACCAGCGTCACAGTCCATAGCAGGGGTGACGGAGGCATCCGAGGGAGGGGGACTGCTACCCCGTTCCGCGGATCCCTTACGTTTCGGTTTTTTACGAACAGCATTAACGTTCGGCTGAACGCGTAACTTGCGTCGGCTGACGGGCAAGGAAACTTCAGCCGCCGGTGACGTAGGAGGGTCAAGTTCTGTATCCGACACCACCCGCGCCGGTCCACATGCGGGATCCGGGGTCGCGGGGGAAACATCCGACAAAACGGAATGGTCAACACCTGCACTAGCTTCCGGCAAACATGGACTGCACGGAGGCGAAACGTGAGCAGGAAGGTCCGAGGCCGCAGAGTTGGAAGGAAGCGGAGCAGCTCCGCTGGCAGAGGTATGGGGCAGCGAAGCAGGAAGTTGTCGCGGCTCCACTTGTTGTGACATCGAAGTCGGTTCGGAAGACGGCGCCAACAGGCCCGACCGACGACCCGACTCGAGAGAAGCTGCGTCGGAGGGCCGGAGGGGCGCCAGCAGCCGCCACCGGAACCGCTACCTCAGGAGGGCAGGGAGCAGCTACAGTACACAGTGGCTCGGAGGATGCCGGTCGCTCGGACTGGGGCATCTCAGGGAGATCCTCATCCGTACTATTTCCATCGTGTGGGCGACGCCTCTTATTATTCAAAAGTGGCACACCCACCTGAGGGACAGACGGAACAACATCAGATTTAGCACGCAAAGGAGGAAATTCTGTATCAGGGGTGCGCAAAACCTGTGGCGGGGCGCTACTACCACTGGACTGTGCTACACCAAGAGCAGAACCACCTGCAACGAGGTCAGCGACCGTTAACTTGCGACGCTGTTCGAGAGAATTTTTTAAAACACAAACTCTCCGCGGACAGTCGGTACGCACGTGACCACTTTCATTGCACAAAAAACAGGTGCCAACCTGACCACTATATGTTACATGGACACGATATCCACCGATCTGCAGGTGAGATGGAATATTCTGCTTAACGTGCATTTCGACTGAACGAATACCACTGTAACATTGCAGGCGATGTTGGCTTGACCAGCGTTCAAGGCGAATGCTCTTTACATCACCATACTTCTGTAGACCCTCCTTAAGATAGACATTATCCACCTCCGGTGGAAGGTTGTAAACACGAACATTGGTATACGTGATGGAAGCATTGGAAAGCAGCACGGTACTTACAGAATCATCCCGATGCCGAAAGAGAACTTGATGACCATATTTAGAAAGAATTTTATCAACCTGAAGTGGGTCCATAAACTTAACAAAGAAAACATACAGTTCGGTATCAAAATAAGCAGTGTGCACCTGATCCGAATGAACACCAAAGGTATCTACCAACCAATCATGAATCTCAAGAGAACTAGGTTGCACATGGCGGGTTGACTTGTCAAAAGCAAAACTAACTGTAGCCTGACGAGGAATAACCTGGGACGACATTTTCAAAATATGCGGTCGAAACCGCTACACAAAAAACACTGAAATAAGGACAGAAAGTAACACAAGGTACGAAACAACGACGGAGAAATACTCTCAGAAGTTGCAACACAACACGTAACAAAAACGATAGTCCACTATACGTAACGCTACGGCGGAGCGGAAGACTAGGCACGTCCACACTGCACGGCGTCTAAAGCGGAACTAGTCGAGCTAAGTCGGGCCAAGTCGCATAAGAGGAGCAACAAAATGCGCATTTCCGGTACCGGGAATCGAACCCGCGCCTCCTGGGTGAGAGCCAGGTACCCTAGCCACTTTTTTTTTTTATTTTTTTTTTTAACGCGTCGGACCAGAGTGTCAATTGCTCACATCGAATAAGAAGTTCATTTGATATTGACGGCGAGCTTTTTGCGCTGACTCAGCCACTGACGTGCGATCAGTTTGCACAAAACGCTAGGGCTCGTCCGGGATTTGAACCCGGGACCTCCTGCACCCTAAGCAGGAATCATACCCCTAGACCAACGAGCGCTGTGACACGGTGATTGCCAATTATTCCAATCCCTCGATGTCGTCCAGGGTGCCCTGGAAGTCTCGTGTACGCTGGCGGGATGGGGGCGGCCTTCCTGGGCTGTCGGTACCTTCATGTAGAGCTGCCGCTGGGCTCGCACTGCTTGCTGCTGAGAAAGTGATTGCTTTGCTGATATGACTCGCAATAACGACTGCGCGAAACGCCGCTATCTCGTTAGGGGTGCTACGGCAGACACCCTCTCGAGCACCCCGAAGACTTCTTGAGCCCTCGGCTGTGATGGGTTCCAGGCTGACAAAAGATCTGTCGTGTGTGCATTCGCCGACGATAGAAAGGCTGAGGCAAGTTTGAGTGAAAAAGGATGGACTCGTCGTGTCCGTCGTTTCCGTAGTGTAGCGGCGGTTATCACGTCTGCTTCACACGCAGAAGGTCCCCGGTTCGATCCCGGGCGGGAACAGTATTTTCCTGCCTATGTCGTATTGTCCTCCAATGAGCCACTTCGTGTGTGGATCTGCCGCACGTCCCTTCGTTTTGCAAGTACCACATTTATTGAATTTTTTAGTTACGATGGCAACATCACTACAAGTTGTCTGTGCAGTACGGTGCACACAAGCAGTTTCCGTGGTGTAGCGGTTATCACGTCTGCCTAACACGCAGAAGGTCCCCGGTTCGATCCCGGGCGGAAACACTTTTTCATCACTTTAAGCAAGACTTACTAACATGCATCTGCTACCACCTGTACCCGAAACCTTCGTAATCGCCTTCACGCGTCGGACCAGAGTGTCAATTGCTCACGTCGAATAAGAAATTCGTTTGATATTGACGGCGAGCTTTTTGCGCTGACTCAGCCACTGACGTGCGATCAGTTTGCACAAAACGCGTTGGCTCGTCCGGGATTTGAACCCGGGACCTCCCTGCACCCTAAGCAGGAATTATACCCATTTTTTTTTTTTTTTTTTGAACCTGTCTCCACTGTTAGGACACTAAGCAGTGTGGTTAGCTGCATTCAACCCCCGTGGCAATGTCTTGCAGTCCTCCAGCTTTGTTGACCACAGTTAGGTGCCTCGATAAGAGGTGGACAGGTGTCGCATCGCTCTCGCCGTCACTTGTTACCACGAATCGTACTTAACGATAGTTTTCTGCAAGCGTCAGCGTAGCGTCAGTCGAGCTAAGTCGGGCCAAGTCGCATAAGAGGAGCAACAAAATGCGGCATTTCCGGTACCGGGAATCGAACCCGCGCCTCCTGGGTGAGAGCCAGGTACCCTAGCCACTTTTTTTTTTTTATTTTTTTTTTTAACGCGTCGGACCAGAGTGTCAATTGCTCACATCGAATAAGAAGTTCATTTGATATTGACGGCGAGCTTTTTGCGCTGACTCAGCCACTGACGTTGCGATCAGTTTGCACAAAAACGCTAGGGCTCGTCCGGGATTTGAACCCGGGACCTCCTGCACCCTAAGCAGGAATCATACCCCTAGACCAACGAGCGCATGTGACACGGTGATTGCCAATTATTCCAATCCCCTCCGTGTCGTCCAGGGTGCCCTGGGAAGTCTCGTGTACGCTGGCGGGATGGGGGCGGCCTTCCTGGGCTGTCGGTACCTTCATGTAGAGCTGCCGCCTGGGCTCGCACTGCTTGCTGCTGAGAAAGTGATTGCTTTGCTGATATGACTCGCAATAACGACTTGCGCGAAACGCCGCTATCTCGTTAGGGGGTGCTACGGCAGACACCCTCTCGAGCACCCCGAAGACTTCTTGAGCCCTCGGCTGTGATGGGTTCCAGGCTGACAAAAAGATCTGTCGTGTGTGCATTCGCCGACGATAGAAAGGCTGAGGCAAGTTTGAGTGAAAAAGGATGGACTCCGTCGTGTCCGTCGTTTCCGTAGTGTAGCGGTTATCACGTCTGCTTCACACGCAGAAGGTCCCCCGGTTCGATCCCGGGCGGGAACAGTATTTTCCTGCCTATGTCGTATTGTCCCTCCAATGAGCCACTTCGTGTGTGGATCTGCCGCACGTCCCCTTCGTTTTGCAAGTACCACATTTATTGAATTTTTTAGTTACGATGGCAAACATCACTACAAGTTGTCTGTGCAGTACGGTGCACACAAGCAGTTTCCGTTGGTGTAGCGGTTATCACGTCTGCCTAACACGCAGAAGGTCCCCTGTTCGATCCCGGGCGGAAACACTTTTTCATCACTTTAAGCAAGACTTACTAACATGCATCTGCTACCACCTGTACCCGAAACCTTCGTAATCGCCTTCACGCGTCCGGACCAGAGTGTCAATTGCTCACGTCGAATAAGAAATTCGTTTGATATTGGACGGCGAGCTTTTTGCGCTGACTCAGGCCACTGACGTGCGATCAGTTTGCACAAAACGCGTTGGCTCGTCCGGGGATTTTGAACCCGGGACCTCCTGCACCCTAAGCAGGAATTATACCCATTTTTTTTTTTTTTTTTTTTTTTTGAACCTGTCTCCACTGTTAGGACACTAAGCAGTGTGGTTAGCTGCATTCAACCCCCGTGGCAATGTCCTTGCAGTCCTCCAGCTTTGTTGACCACAGTTAGGTGCCCTCGATAAGAGGTGGACAGGTGTCGCAACGCTCTCGCCCTCACTTGTTACCACAGAATCGTACTTAACGTAGTTTTTCTGCAAGCGTCAGCGTAGCGTCAGTCGAGCTAAGTCGGGCCCAAGTCGCATAAGAGGAGCAACAAAATGCGCATTTCCGGTACCGGGAATCGAACCCGCGCCTCCTGGGTGAGAGCCAGGTACCCTAGCCCACTTTTTTTTTTTTATTTTTTTTTTTAACGCGTCGGACCAGAGTGTCAATTGCTCACATCGAATAAGAAGTTCATTTGATATTGACGGCGAAGCTTTTTGCGCTGACTCAGCCACTGACGTGCGATCAGTTTGCACAAAACGCTAGGGCTCGTCCGGGATTTGAACCCGGGACCTCCTGCACCCTAAGCAGGAATCATACCCCTAGACCAACGAGCGCTGTGACACGGTGATTGCCAATTATTCCAATCCCCTCGATGTCGTCCAGGGTGCCCTGGAAGTCTCGTGTACGCTGGCGGGATGGGGGCGGCCTTCCTGGGCTGTCGGTACCTTCATGTAGAGCTGCCGCTGGGCTCGCACTGCTTGCTGCTGAGAAAGGTGATTGCTTTTGCTGATATGACTCGCAAATAACGACTGCGCGAAACGCCGCTATCTCGTTAGGGTGTGCTACGGCAGACACCCTCTCGAGCACCCCGAAGACTTTCTTGAGCCTCGGCTGTGATGGGTTCCAGGCTGACAAAAGATCTGTCGTGTGTGCATTCGCCGACGATAGAAAGGCTGAGGCAAGTTTGAGTGAAAAAGGATGGACTCGTCGTGTCCGTCCGTTTCCGTAGTGTAGCGGTTATCACGTCTGCTTCACACGCAGAAGGTCCCCGGTTCGATCCCGGGCGGGAACAGTATTTTCCTGCCTATGTCGTATTGTCCTCCAATGAGCCACTTCGTGTGTGGATCTGCCGCACGTCCCTTCGTTTTGTCAAGTACCACATTTATTGAATTTTTTAGTTACGATGGCAACATCACTACAAGTTGTCTGTGCAGTACGGTGCACACAAGCAGTTTCCGTGGTGTAGCGGTTATCACGTCTGCCTAACACGCAGAAGGTCCCCTGTTCGATCCCGGGCGGAAACACTTTTTCATCACTTTAAGCAAGACTTACTAACATGCATCTGCTACCACCTGTACCCGAAACCTTCGTAATCGCCTTCACGCGTCGGACCAGAGTGTCAATTGCTCACGTCGAATAAGAAATTCGTTTGATATTGACGGCGAGCTTTTTGCGCTGACTCAGCCACTGACGTGCGATCAGTTTGCACAAAACGCGTTGGCTCGTCCGGGATTTGAACCCGGGACCTCCTGCACCCTAAGCAGGAATTATACCCATTTTTTTTTTTTTTTTTTTTTGAACCTGTCTCCACTGTTAGGACACTAAGCAGTGTGGTTAGCTGCATTCAACCCCCGTGGCAATGTCTTGCAGTCCTCCAGCTTTGTTGACCACAGTTAGGTGCCTCGATAAGAGGTGGACAGGTGTCGCATCGCTCTCGCCGTCACTTGTTACCACGAATCGTACTTAACGTAGTTTTCTGCAAGCGTCAGCGTAGCGTCAGTCGAGCTAAGTCGGGCCAAGTCGCATAAGAGGAGCAACAAAATGCGCATTTCCGGTACCGGGAATCGAACCCGCGCCTCCTGGGTGAGAGCCAGGTACCCTAGCCACTTTTTTTTTTTATTTTTTTTTTTAACGCGTCGGACCAGAGTGTCAATTGCTCACATCGAATAAGAAGTTCATTTGATATTGACGGCGAGCTTTTTGCGCTGACTCAGCCACTGACGTGCGATCAGTTTGCACAAAACGCTAGGGCTCGTCCGGGATTTGAACCCGGGACCTCCTGCACCCTAAGCAGGAATCATACCCCTAGACCAACGAGCGCTGTGACACGGTGATTGCCAATTATTCCAATCCCTCGATGTCGTCCAGGGTGCCCTGGAAGTCTCGTGTACGCTGGCGGGATGGGGGCGGCCTTCCTGGGCTGTCGGTACCTTCATGTAGAGCTGCCGCTGGGCTCGCACTGCTTGCTGCTGAGAAAGTGATTGCTTTGCTGATATGACTCGCAATAACGACTGCGCGAAACGCCGCTATCTCGTTAGGGGTGCTACGGCAGACACCCTCTCGAGCACCCCGAAGACTTCTTGAGCCCTCGGCTGTGATGGGTTCCAGGCTGACAAAAGATCTGTCGTGTGTGCATTCGCCGACGATAGAAAGGCTGAGGCAAGTTTGAGTGAAAAAGGATGGACTCGTCGTGTCCGTCGTTTCCGTAGTGTAGCGGTTATCACGTCTGCTTCACACGCAGAAGGTCCCCGGTTCGATCCCGGGCGGGAACAGTATTTTCCTGCCTATGTCGTATTGTCCTCCAATGAGCCACTTCGTGTGTGGATCTGCCGCACGTCCCTTCGTTTTGCAAGTACCACATTTATTGAATTTTTTAGTTACGATGGCAACATCACTACAAGTTGTCTGTGCAGTACGGTGCACACAAGCAGTTTCCGTGGTGTAGCGGTTATCACGTCTGCCTAACACGCAGAAGGTCCCCGGTTCGATCCCGGGCGGAAACACTTTTTCATCACTTTAAGCAAGACTTACTAACATGCATCTGCTACCACCTGTACCCGAAACCTTCGTAATCGCCTTCACGCGTCGGACCAGAGTGTCAATTGCTCACGTCGAATAAGAAATTCGTTTGATATTGACGGCGAGCTTTTTGCGCTGACTCAGCCACTGACGTGCGATCAGTTTGCACAAAACGCGTTGGCTCGTCCGGGATTTGAACCCGGGACCTCCTGCACCCTAAGCAGGAATTATACCCATTTTTTTTTTTTTTTTTTTGAACCTGTCTCCACTGTTAGGACACTAAGCAGTGTGGTTAGCTGCATTCAACCCCCGTGGCAATGTCTTGCAGTCCTCCAGCTTTGTTGACCACAGTTAGGTGCCTCGATAAGAGGTGGACAGGTGTCGCATCGCTCTCGCCGTCACTTGTTACCACGAATCGTACTTAACGTAGTTTTCTGCAAGCGTCAGCGTAGCGTCAGTCGAGCTAAGTCGGGCCAAGTCGCATAAGAGGAGCAACAAAATGCGCATTTCCGGTACCGGGAATCGAACCCGCGCCTCCTGGGTGAGAGCCAGGTACCCTAGCCACTTTTTTTTTTTATTTTTTTTTTTAACGCGTCGGACCAGAGTGTCAATTGCTCACATCGAATAAGAAGTTCATTTGATATTGACGGCGAGCTTTTTGCGCTGACTCAGCCACTGACGTGCGATCAGTTTGCACAAAACGCTAGGGCTCGTCCGGGATTTGAACCCGGGACCTCCTGCACCCTAAGCAGGAATCATACCCCTAGACCAACGAGCGCTGTGACACGGTGATTGCCAATTATTCCAATCCCTCGATGTCGTCCAGGGTGCCCTGGAAGTCTCGTGTACGCTGGCGGGATGGGGGCGGCCTTCCTGGGCTGTCGGTACCTTCATGTAGAGCTGCCGCTGGGCTCGCACTGCTTGCTGCTGAGAAAGTGATTGCTTTGCTGATATGACTCGCAATAACGACTGCGCGAAACGCCGCTATCTCGTTAGGGGTGCTACGGCAGACACCCTCTCGAGCACCCCGAAGACTTCTTGAGCCCTCGGCTGTGATGGGTTCCAGGCTGACAAAAGATCTGTCGTGTGTGCATTCGCCGACGATAGAAAGGCTGAGGCAAGTTTGAGTGAAAAAGGATGGACCCGTCGTGTCCGTCGTTTCCGTAGTGTAGCGGTTATCACGTCTGCTTCACACGCAGAAGGTCCCCGGTTCGATCCCGGGCGGGAACAGTATTTTCCTGCCTATGTCGTATTGTCCTCCAATGAGCCACTTCGTGTGTGGATCTGCCGCACGTCCCTTCGTTTTGCAAGTACCACATTTATTGAATTTTTTAGTTACGATGGCAACATCACTACAAGTTGTCTGTGCAGTACGGTGCACACAAGCAGTTTCCGTGGTGTAGCGGTTATCACGTCTGCCTAACACGCAGAAGGTCCCCTGTTCGATCCCGGGCGGAAACACTTTTTCATCACTTTAAGCAAGACTTACTAACATGCATCTGCTACCACCTGTACCCGAAACCTTCGTAATCGCCTTCACGCGTCGGACCAGAGTGTCAATTGCTCACGTCGAATAAGAAATTCGTTTGATATTGACGGCGAGCTTTTTGCGCTGACTCAGCCACTGACGTGCGATCAGTTTGCACAAAACGCGTTGGCTCGTCCGGGATTTGAACCCGGGACCTCCTGCACCCTAAGCAGGAATTATACCCATTTTTTTTTTTTTTTTTTGAACCTGTCTCCACTGTTAGGACACTAAGCAGTGTGGTTAGCTGCATTCAACCCCCGTGGCAATGTCTTGCAGTCCTCCAGCTTTGTTGACCACAGTTAGGTGCCTCGATAAGAGGTGGACAGGTGTCGCATCGCTCTCGCCGTCACTTGTTACCACGAATCGTACTTAACGTAGTTTTCTGCAAGCGTCAGCGTAGCGTCAGTCGAGCTAAGTCGGGCCAAGTCGCATAAGAGGAGCAACAAAATGCGCATTTCCGGTACCGGGAATCGAACCCGCGCCTCCTGGGTGAGAGCCAGGTACCCTAGCCACTTTTTTTTTTTTATTTTTTTTTTTAACGCGTCGGACCAGAGTGTCAATTGCTCACATCGAATAAGAAGTTCATTTGATATTGACGGCGAGCTTTTTGCGCTGACTCAGCCACTGACGTGCGATCAGTTTGCACAAAACGCTAGGGCTCGTCCGGGATTTGAACCCGGGACCTCCTGCACCCTAAGCAGGAATCATACCCCTAGACCAACGAGCGCTGTGACACGGTGATTGCCAATTATTCCAATCCCTCGATGTCGTCCAGGGTGCCCTGGAAGTCTCGTGTACGCTGGCGGGATGGGGGCGGCCTTCCTGGGCTGTCGGTACCTTCATGTAGAGCTGCCGCTGGGCTCGCACTGCTTGCTGCTGAGAAAGTGATTGCTTTGCTGATATGACTCGCAATAACGACTGCGCGAAACGCCGCTATCTCGTTAGGGGTGCTACGGCAGACACCCTCTCGAGCACCCCGAAGACTTCTTGAGCCCTCGGCTGTGATGGGTTCCAGGCTGACAAAAGATCTGTCGTGTGTGCATTCGCCGACGATAGAAAGGCTGAGGCAAGTTTGAGTGAAAAAGGATGGACTCGTCGTGTCCGTCGTTTCCGTAGTGTAGCGGTTATCACGTCTGCTTCACACGCAGAAGGTCCCCGGTTCGATCCCGGGCGGGAACAGTATTTTCCTGCCTATGTCGTATTGTCCTCCAATGAGCCACTTCGTGTGTGGATCTGCCGCACGTCCCTTCGTTTTGCAAGTACCACATTTATTGAATTTTTTAGTTACGATGGCAACATCACTACAAGTTGTCTGTGCAGTACGGTGCACACAAGCAGTTTCCGTGGTGTAGCGGTTATCACGTCTGCCTAACACGCAGAAGGTCCCCTGTTCGATCCCGGGCGGAAACACTTTTTCATCACTTTAAGCAAGACTTACTAACATGCATCTGCTACCACCTGTACCCGAAACCTTCGTAATCGCCTTCACGCGTCGGACCAGAGTGTCAATTGCTCACGTCGAATAAGAAATTCGTTTGATATTGACGGCGAGCTTTTTGCGCTGACTCAGCCACTGACGTGCGATCAGTTTGCACAAAACGCGTTGGCTCGTCCGGGATTTGAACCCGGGACCTCCTGCACCCTAAGCAGGAATTATACCCATTTTTTTTTTTTTTTTTTTTTTTGAACCTGTCTCCACTGTTAGGACACTAAGCAGTGTGGTTAGCTGCATTCAACCCCCGTGGCAATGTCTTGCAGTCCTCCAGCTTTGTTGACCACAGTTAGGTGCCTCGATAAGAGGTGGACAGGTGTCGCAACGCTCTCGCCGTCACTTGTTACCACGAATCGTACTTAACGTAGTTTTCTGCAAGCGTCAGCGTAGCGTCAGTCGAGCTAAGTCGGGCCAAGTCGCATAAGAGGAGCAACAAAATGCGCATTTCCGGTACCGGGAATCGAACCCGCGCCTCCTGGGTGAGAGCCAGGTACCCTAGCCACTTTTTTTTTTTATTTTTTTTTTTAACGCGTCGGACCAGAGTGTCAATTGCTCACATCGAATAAGAAGTTCATTTGATATTGACGGCGAGCTTTTTGCGCTGACTCAGCCACTGACGTGCG
Source organism: Schistocerca piceifrons (assembly GCF_021461385.2). NCBI lineage: Eukaryota > Metazoa > Arthropoda > Insecta > Orthoptera > Acrididae > Schistocerca > Schistocerca piceifrons. The sequence continues at coordinate 31,818 of NW_025729032.1, read as the reverse complement.
ATCAGTTTGCACAAAACGCTAGGGCTCGTCCGGGATTTGAACCCGGGACCTCCTGCACCCTAAGCAGGAATCATACCCCTAGACCAACGAGCGCTGTGACACGGTGATTGCCAATTATTCCAATCCCTCGATGTCGTCCAGGGTGCCCTGGAAGTCTCGTGTACGCTGGCGGGATGGGGGCGGCCTTCCTGGGCTGTCGGTACCTTCATGTAGAGCTGCCGCTGGGCTCGCACTGCTTGCTGCTGAGAAAGTGATTGCTTTGCTGATATGACTCGCAATAACGACTGCGCGAAACGCCGCTATCTCGTTAGGGGTGCTACGGCAGACACCCTCTCGAGCACCCCGAAGACTTCTTGAGCCCTCGGCTGTGATGGGTTCCAGGCTGACAAAAGATCTGTCGTGTGTGCATTCGCCGACGATAGAAAGGCTGAGGCAAGTTTGAGTGAAAAAGGATGGACTCGTCGTGTCCGTCGTTTCCGTAGTGTAGCGGTTATCACGTCTGCTTCACACGCAGAAGGTCCCCGGTTCGATCCCGGGCGGGAACAGTATTTTCCTGCCTATGTCGTATTGTCCTCCAATGAGCCACTTCGTGTGTGGATCTGCCGCACGTCCCTTCGTTTTGCAAGTACCACATTTATTGAATTTTTTAGTTACGATGGCAACATCACTACAAGTTGTCTGTGCAGTACGGTGCACACAAGCAGTTTCCGTGGTGTAGCGGTTATCACGTCTGCCTAACACGCAGAAGGTCCCCTGTTCGATCCCGGGCGGAAACACTTTTTCATCACTTTAAGCAAGACTTACTAACATGCATCTGCTACCACCTGTACCCGAAACCTTCGTAATCGCCTTCACGCGTCGGACCAGAGTGTCAATTGCTCACGTCGAATAAGAAATTCGTTTGATATTGACGGCGAGCTTTTTGCGCTGACTCAGCCACTGACGTGCGATCAGTTTGCACAAAACGCGTTGGCTCGTCCGGGATTTGAACCCGGGACCTCCTGCACCCTAAGCAGGAATTATACCCATTTTTTTTTTTTTTTTTTTTGAACCTGTCTCCACTGTTAGGACACTAAGCAGTGTGGTTAGCTGCATTCAACCCCCGTGGCAATGTCTTGCAGTCCTCCAGCTTTGTTGACCACAGTTAGGTGCCTCGATAAGAGGTGGACAGGTGTCGCATCGCTCTCGCCGTCACTTGTTACCACGAATCGTACTTAACGTAGTTTTCTGCAAGCGTCAGCGTAGCGTCAGTCGAGCTAAGTCGGGCCAAGTCGCATAAGAGGAGCAACAAAATGCGCATTTCCGGTACCGGGAATCGAACCCGCGCCTCCTGGGTGAGAGCCAGGTACCCTAGCCACTTTTTTTTTTTATTTTTTTTTTTAACGCGTCGGACCAGAGTGTCAATTGCTCACATCGAATAAGAAGTTCATTTGATATTGACGGCGAGCTTTTTGCGCTGACTCAGCCACTGACGTGCGATCAGTTTGCACAAAACGCTAGGGCTCGTCCGGGATTTGAACCCGGGACCTCCTGCACCCTAAGCAGGAATCATACCCCTAGACCAACGAGCGCTGTGACACGGTGATTGCCAATTATTCCAATCCCTCGATGTCGTCCAGGGTGCCCTGGAAGTCTCGTGTACGCTGGCGGGATGGGGGCGGCCTTCCTGGGCTGTCGGTACCTTCATGTAGAGCTGCCGCTGGGCTCGCACTGCTTGCTGCTGAGAAAGTGATTGCTTTGCTGATATGACTCGCAATAACGACTGCGCGAAACGCCGCTATCTCGTTAGGGGTGCTACGGCAGACACCCTCTCGAGCACCCCGAAGACTTCTTGAGCCCTCGGCTGTGATGGGTTCCAGGCTGACAAAAGATCTGTCGTGTGTGCATTCGCCGACGATAGAAAGGCTGAGGCAAGTTTGAGTGAAAAAGGATGGACCCGTCGTGTCCGTCGTTTCCGTAGTGTAGCGGTTATCACGTCTGCTTCACACGCAGAAGGTCCCCGGTTCGATCCCGGGCGGGAACAGTATTTTCCTGCCTATGTCGTATTGTCCTCCAATGAGCCACTTCGTGTGTGGATCTGCCGCACGTCCCTTCGTTTTGCAAGTACCACATTTATTGAATTTTTTAGTTACGATGGCAACATCACTACAAGTTGTCTGTGCAGTACGGTGCACACAAGCAGTTTCCGTGGTGTAGCGGTTATCACGTCTGCCTAACACGCAGAAGGTCCCCTGTTCGATCCCGGGCGGAAACACTTTTTCATCACTTTAAGCAAGACTTACTAACATGCATCTGCTACCACCTGTACCCGAAACCTTCGTAATCGCCTTCACGCGTCGGACCAGAGTGTCAATTGCTCACGTCGAATAAGAAATTCGTTTGATATTGACGGCGAGCTTTTTGCGCTGACTCAGCCACTGACGTGCGATCAGTTTGCACAAAACGCGTTGGCTCGTCCGGGATTTGAACCCGGGACCTCCTGCACCCTAAGCAGGAATTATACCCATTTTTTTTTTTTTTTTTTTTGAACCTGTCTCCACTGTTAGGACACTAAGCAGTGTGGTTAGCTGCATTCAACCCCCGTGGCAATGTCTTGCAGTCCTCCAGCTTTGTTGACCACAGTTAGGTGCCTCGATAAGAGGTGGACAGGTGTCGCATCGCTCTCGCCGTCACTTGTTACCACGAATCGTACTTAACGTAGTTTTCTGCAAGCGTCAGCGTAGCGTCAGTCGAGCTAAGTCGGGCCAAGTCGCATAAGAGGAGCAACAAAATGCGCATTTCCGGTACCGGGAATCGAACCCGCGCCTCCTGGGTGAGAGCCAGGTACCCTAGCCACTTTTTTTTTTTATTTTTTTTTTTAACGCGTCGGACCAGAGTGTCAATTGCTCACATCGAATAAGAAGTTCATTTGATATTGACGGCGAGCTTTTTGCGCTGACTCAGCCACTGACGTGCGATCAGTTTGCACAAAACGCTAGGGCTCGTCCGGGATTTGAACCCGGGACCTCCTGCACCCTAAGCAGGAATCATACCCCTAGACCAACGAGCGCTGTGACACGGTGATTGCCAATTATTCCAATCCCTCGATGTCGTCCAGGGTGCCCTGGAAGTCTCGTGTACGCTGGCGGGATGGGGGCGGCCTTCCTGGGCTGTCGGTACCTTCATGTAGAGCTGCCGCTGGGCTCGCACTGCTTGCTGCTGAGAAAGTGATTGCTTTGCTGATATGACTCGCAATAACGACTGCGCGAAACGCCGCTATCTCGTTAGGGGTGCTACGGCAGACACCCTCTCGAGCACCCCGAAGACTTCTTGAGCCCTCGGCTGTGATGGGTTCCAGGCTGACAAAAGATCTGTCGTGTGTGCATTCGCCGACGATAGAAAGGCTGAGGCAAGTTTGAGTGAAAAAGGATGGACTCGTCGTGTCCGTCGTTTCCGTAGTGTAGCGGTTATCACGTCTGCTTCACACGCAGAAGGTCCCCGGTTCGATCCCGGGCGGGAACAGTATTTTCCTGCCTATGTCGTATTGTCCTCCAATGAGCCACTTCGTGTGTGGATCTGCCGCACGTCCCTTCGTTTTGCAAGTACCACATTTATTGAATTTTTTAGTTACGATGGCAACATCACTACAAGTTGTCTGTGCAGTACGGTGCACACAAGCAGTTTCCGTGGTGTAGCGGTTATCACGTCTGCCTAACACGCAGAAGGTCCCCTGTTCGATCCCGGGCGGAAACACTTTTTCATCACTTTAAGCAAGACTTACTAACATGCATCTGCTACCACCTGTACCCGAAACCTTCGTAATCGCCTTCACGCGTCGGACCAGAGTGTCAATTGCTCACGTCGAATAAGAAATTCGTTTGATATTGACGGCGAGCTTTTTGCGCTGACTCAGCCACTGACGTGCGATCAGTTTGCACAAAACGCGTTGGCTCGTCCGGGATTTGAACCCGGGACCTCCTGCACCCTAAGCAGGAATTATACCCATTTTTTTTTTTTTTTTTTTTGAACCTGTCTCCACTGTTAGGACACTAAGCAGTGTGGTTAGCTGCATTCAACCCCCGTGGCAATGTCTTGCAGTCCTCCAGCTTTGTTGACCACAGTTAGGTGCCTCGATAAGAGGTGGACAGGTGTCGCATCGCTCTCGCCGTCACTTGTTACCACGAATCGTACTTAACGTAGTTTTCTGCAAGCGTCAGCGTAGCGTCAGTCGAGCTAAGTCGGGCCAAGTCGCATAAGAGGAGCAACAAAATGCGCATTTCCGGTACCGGGAATCGAACCCGCGCCTCCTGGGTGAGAGCCAGGTACCCTAGCCACTTTTTTTTTTTATTTTTTTTTTTAACGCGTCGGACCAGAGTGTCAATTGCTCACATCGAATAAGAAGTTCATTTGATATTGACGGCGAGCTTTTTGCGCTGACTCAGCCACTGACGTGCGATCAGTTTGCACAAAACGCTAGGGCTCGTCCGGGATTTGAACCCGGGACCTCCTGCACCCTAAGCAGGAATCATACCCCTAGACCAACGAGCGCTGTGACACGGTGATTGCCAATTATTCCAATCCCTCGATGTCGTCCAGGGTGCCCTGGAAGTCTCGTGTACGCTGGCGGGATGGGGGCGGCCTTCCTGGGCTGTCGGTACCTTCATGTAGAGCTGCCGCTGGGCTCGCACTGCTTGCTGCTGAGAAAGTGATTGCTTTGCTGATATGACTCGCAATAACGACTGCGCGAAACGCCGCTATCTCGTTAGGGGTGCTACGGCAGACACCCTCTCGAGCACCCCGAAGACTTCTTGAGCCCTCGGCTGTGATGGGTTCCAGGCTGACAAAAGATCTGTCGTGTGTGCATTCGCCGACGATAGAAAGGCTGAGGCAAGTTTGAGTGAAAAAGGATGGACTCGTCGTGTCCGTCGTTTCCGTAGTGTAGCGGTTATCACGTCTGCTTCACACGCAGAAGGTCCCCGGTTCGATCCCGGGCGGGAACAGTATTTTCCTGCCTATGTCGTATTGTCCTCCAATGAGCCACTTCGTGTGTGGATCTGCCGCACGTCCCTTCGTTTTGCAAGTACCACATTTATTGAATTTTTTAGTTACGATGGCAACATCACTACAAGTTGTCTGTGCAGTACGGTGCACACAAGCAGTTTCCGTGGTGTAGCGGTTATCACGTCTGCCTAACACGCAGAAGGTCCCCTGTTCGATCCCGGGCGGAAACACTTTTTCATCACTTTAAGCAAGACTTACTAACATGCATCTGCTACCACCTGTACCCGAAACCTTCGTAATCGCCTTCACGCGTCGGACCAGAGTGTCAATTGCTCACGTCGAATAAGAAATTCGTTTGATATTGACGGCGAGCTTTTTGCGCTGACTCAGCCACTGACGTGCGATCAGTTTGCACAAAACGCGTTGGCTCGTCCGGGATTTGAACCCGGGACCTCCTGCACCCTAAGCAGGAATTATACCCATTTTTTTTTTTTTTTTTTTTGAACCTGTCTCCACTGTTAGGACACTAAGCAGTGTGGTTAGCTGCATTCAACCCCCGTGGCAATGTCTTGCAGTCCTCCAGCTTTGTTGACCACAGTTAGGTGCCTCGATAAGAGGTGGACAGGTGTCGCATCGCTCTCGCCGTCACTTGTTACCACGAATCGTACTTAACGTAGTTTTCTGCAAGCGTCAGCGTAGCGTCAGTCGAGCTAAGTCGGGCCAAGTCGCATAAGAGGAGCAACAAAATGCGCATTTTCGGTACCGGGAATCGAACCCGCGCCTCCTGGGTGAGAGCCAGGTACCCTAGCCACTTTTTTTTTTATTTTTTTTTTTAACGCGTCGGACCAGAGTGTCAATTGCTCACATCGAATAAGAAGTTCATTTGATATTGACGGCGAGCTTTTTGCGCTGACTCAGCCACTGACGTGCGATCAGTTTGCACAAAACGCTAGGGCTCGTCCGGGATTTGAACCCGGGACCTCCTGCACCCTAAGCAGGAATCATACCCCTAGACCAACGAGCGCTGTGACACGGTGATTGCCAATTATTCCAATCCCTCGATGTCGTCCAGGGTGCCCTGGAAGTCTCGTGTACGCTGGCGGGATGGGGGCGGCCTTCCTGGGCTGTCGGTACCTTCATGTAGAGCTGCCGCTGGGCTCGCACTGCTTGCTGCTGAGAAAGTGATTGCTTTGCTGATATGACTCGCAATAACGACTGCGCGAAACGCCGCTATCTCGTTAGGGGTGCTACGGCAGACACCCTCTCGAGCACCCCGAAGACTTCTTGAGCCCTCGGCTGTGATGGGTTCCAGGCTGACAAAAGATCTGTCGTGTGTGCATTCGCCGACGATAGAAAGGCTGAGGCAAGTTTGAGTGAAAAAGGATGGACTCGTCGTGTCCGTCGTTTCCGTAGTGTAGCGGTTATCACGTCTGCTTCACACGCAGAAGGTCCCCGGTTCGATCCCGGGCGGGAACAGTATTTTCCTGCCTATGTCGTATTGTCCTCCAATGAGCCACTTCGTGTGTGGATCTGCCGCACGTCCCTTCGTTTTGCAAGTACCACATTTATTGAATTTTTTAGTTACGATGGCAACATCACTACAAGTTGTCTGTGCAGTACGGTGCACACAAGCAGTTTCCGTGGTGTAGCGGTTATCACGTCTGCCTAACACGCAGAAGGTCCCCTGTTCGATCCCGGGCGGAAACACTTTTTCATCACTTTAAGCAAGACTTACTAACATGCATCTGCTACCACCTGTACCCGAAACCTTCGTAATCGCCTTCACGCGTCGGACCAGAGTGTCAATTGCTCACGTCGAATAAGAAATTCGTTTGATATTGACGGCGAGCTTTTTGCGCTGACTCAGCCACTGACGTGCGATCAGTTTGCACAAAACGCGTTGGCTCGTCCGGGATTTGAACCCGGGACCTCCTGCACCCTAAGCAGGAATTATACCCATTTTTTTTTTTTTTTTTTTGAACCTGTCTCCACTGTTAGGACACTAAGCAGTGTGGTTAGCTGCATTCAACCCCCGTGGCAATGTCTTGCAGTCCTCCAGCTTTGTTGACCACAGTTAGGTGCCTCGATAAGAGGTGGACAGGTGTCGCATCGCTCTCGCCGTCACTTGTTACCACGAATCGTACTTAACGTAGTTTTCTGCAAGCGTCAGCGTAGCGTCAGTCGAGCTAAGTCGGGCCAAGTCGCATAAGAGGAGCAACAAAATGCGCATTTCCGGTACCGGGAATCGAACCCGCGCCTCCTGGGTGAGAGCCAGGTACCCTAGCCACTTTTTTTTTTTTATTTTTTTTTTTAACGCGTCGGACCAGAGTGTCAATTGCTCACATCGAATAAGAAGTTCATTTGATATTGACGGCGAGCTTTTTGCGCTGACTCAGCCACTGACGTGCGATCAGTTTGCACAAAACGCTAGGGCTCGTCCGGGATTTGAACCCGGGACCTCCTGCACCCTAAGCAGGAATCATACCCCTAGACCAACGAGCGCTGTGACACGGTGATTGCCAATTATTCCAATCCCTCGATGTCGTCCAGGGTGCCCTGGAAGTCTCGTGTACGCTGGCGGGATGGGGGCGGCCTTCCTGGGCTGTCGGTACCTTCATGTAGAGCTGCCGCTGGGCTCGCACTGCTTGCTGCTGAGAAAGTGATTGCTTTGCTGATATGACTCGCAATAACGACTGCGCGAAACGCCGCTATCTCGTTAGGGGTGCTACGGCAGACACCCTCTCGAGCACCCCGAAGACTTCTTGAGCCCTCGGCTGTGATGGGTTCCAGGCTGACAAAAGATCTGTCGTGTGTGCATTCGCCGACGATAGAAAGGCTGAGGCAAGTTTGAGTGAAAAAGGATGGACTCGTCGTGTCCGTCGTTTCCGTAGTGTAGCGGTTATCACGTCTGCTTCACACGCAGAAGGTCCCCGGTTCGATCCCGGGCGGGAACAGTATTTTCCTGCCTATGTCGTATTGTCCTCCAATGAGCCACTTCGTGTGTGGATCTGCCGCACGTCCCTTCGTTTTGCAAGTACCACATTTATTGAATTTTTTAGTTACGATGGCAACATCACTACAAGTTGTCTGTGCAGTACGGTGCACACAAGCAGTTTCCGTGGTGTAGCGGTTATCACGTCTGCCTAACACGCAGAAGGTCCCCTGTTCGATCCCGGGCGGAAACACTTTTTCATCACTTTAAGCAAGACTTACTAACATGCATCTGCTACCACCTGTACCCGAAACCTTCGTAATCGCCTTCACGCGTCGGACCAGAGTGTCAATTGCTCACGTCGAATAAGAAATTCGTTTGATATTGACGGCGAGCTTTTTGCGCTGACTCAGCCACTGACGTGCGATCAGTTTGCACAAAACGCGTTGGCTCGTCCGGGATTTGAACCCGGGACCTCCTGCACCCTAAGCAGGAATTATACCCATTTTTTTTTTTTTTTTTTTTGAACCTGTCTCCACTGTTAGGACACTAAGCAGTGTGGTTAGCTGCATTCAACCCCCGTGGCAATGTCTTGCAGTCCTCCAGCTTTGTTGACCACAGTTAGGTGCCTCGATAAGAGGTGGACAGGTGTCGCATCGCTCTCGCCGTCACTTGTTACCACGAATCGTACTTAACGTAGTTTTCTGCAAGCGTCAGCGTAGCGTCAGTCGAGCTAAGTCGGGCCAAGTCGCATAAGAGGAGCAACAAAATGCGCATTTCCGGTACCGGGAATCGAACCCGCGCCTCCTGGGTGAGAGCCAGGTACCCTAGCCACTTTTTTTTTTTTATTTTTTTTTTTAACGCGTCGGACCAGAGTGTCAATTGCTCACATCGAATAAGAAGTTCATTTGATATTGACGGCGAGCTTTTTGCGCTGACTCAGCCACTGACGTGCGATCAGTTTGCACAAAACGCTAGGGCTCGTCCGGGATTTGAACCCCGGACCTCCTGCACCCTAAGCAGGAATCATACCCCTAGACCAACGAGCGCTGTGACACGGTGATTGCCAATTATTCCAATCCCTCGATGTCGTCCAGGGTGCCCTGGAAGTCTCGTGTACGCTGGCGGGATGGGGGCGGCCTTCCTGGGCTGTCGGTACCTTCATGTAGAGCTGCCGCTGGGCTCTCACTGCTTGCTGCTGAGAAAGTGATTGCTTTGCTGATATGACTCGCAATAACGACTGCGCGAAACGCCGCTATCTCGTTAGGGGTGCTACGGCAGACACCCTCTCGAGCACCCCGAAGACTTCTTGAGCCCTCGGCTGTGATGGGTTCCAGGCTGACAAAAGATCTGTCGTGTGTGCATTCGCCGACGATAGAAAGGCTGAGGCAAGTTTGAGTGAAAAAGGATGGACTCGTCGTGTCCGTCGTTTCCGTAGTGTAGCGGTTATCACGTCTGCTTCACACGCAGAAGGTCCCCGGTTCGATCCCGGGCGGGAACAGTATTTTCCTGCCTATGTCGTATTGTCCTCCAATGAGCCACTTCGTGTGTGGATCTGCCGCACGTCCCTTCGTTTTGCAAGTACCACATTTATTGAATTTTTTAGTTACGATGGCAACATCACTACAAGTTGTCTGTGCAGTACGGTGCACACAAGCAGTTTCCGTGGTGTAGCGGTTATCACGTCTGCCTAACACGCAGAAGGTCCCCTGTTCGATCCCGGGCGGAAACACTTTTTCATCACTTTAAGCAAGACTTACTAACATGCATCTGCTACCACCTGTACCCGAAACCTTCGTAATCGCCTTCACGCGTCGGACCAGAGTGTCAATTGCTCACGTCGAATAAGAAATTCGTTTGATATTGACGGCGAGCTTTTTGCGCTGACTCAGCCACTGACGTGCGATCAGTTTGCACAAAACGCGTTGGCTCGTCCGGGATTTGAACCCGGGACCTCCTGCACCCTAAGCAGGAATTATACCCATTTTTTTTTTTTTTTTTTTTGAACCTGTCTCCACTGTTAGGACACTAAGCAGTGTGGTTAGCTGCATTCAACCCCCGTGGCAATGTCTTGCAGTCCTCCAGCTTTGTTGACCACAGTTAGGTGCCTCGATAAGAGGTGGACAGGTGTCGCATCGCTCTCGCCGTCACTTGTTACCACGAATCGTACTTAACGTAGTTTTCTGCAAGCGTCAGCGTAGCGTCAGTCGAGCTAAGTCGGGCCAAGTCGCATAAGAGGAGCAACAAAATGCGCATTTCCGGTACCGGGAATCGAACCCGCGCCTCCTGGGTGAGAGCCAGGTACCCTAGCCACTTTTTTTTTTTATTTTTTTTTTTAACGCGTCGGACCAGAGTGTCAATTGCTCACATCGAATAAGAAGTTCATTTGATATTGACGGCGAGCTTTTTGCGCTGACTCAGCCACTGACGTGCGATCAGTTTGCACAAAACGCTAGGGCTCGTCCGGGATTTGAACCCGGGACCTCCTGCACCCTAAGCAGGAATCATACCCCTAGACCAACGAGCGCTGTGACACGGTGATTGCCAATTATTCCAATCCCTCGATGTCGTCCAGGGTGCCCTGGAAGTCTCGTGTACGCTGGCGGGATGGGGGCGGCCTTCCTGGGCTGTCGGTACCTTCATGTAGAGCTGCCGCTGGGCTCGCACTGCTTGCTGCTGAGAAAGTGATTGCTTTGCTGATATGACTCGCAATAACGACTGCGCGAAACGCCGCTATCTCGTTAGGGGTGCTACGGCAGACACCCTCTCGAGCACCCCGAAGACTTCTTGAGCCCTCGGCTGTGATGGGTTCCAGGCTGACAAAAGATCTGTCGTGTGTGCATTCGCCGACGATAGAAAGGCTGAGGCAAGTTTGAGTGAAAAAGGATGGACTCGTCGTGTCCGTCGTTTCCGTAGTGTAGCGGTTATCACGTCTGCTTCACACGCAGAAGGTCCCCGGTTCGATCCCGGGCGGGAACAGTATTTTCCTGCCTATGTCGTATTGTCCTCCAATGAGCCACTTCGTGTGTGGATCTGCCGCACGTCCCTTCGTTTTGCAAGTACCACATTTATTGAATTTTTTAGTTACGATGGCAACATCACTACAAGTTGTCTGTGCAGTACGGTGCACACAAGCAGTTTCCGTGGTGTAGCGGTTATCACGTCTGCCTAACACGCAGAAGGTCCCCTGTTCGATCCCGGGCGGAAACACTTTTTCATCACTTTAAGCAAGACTTACTAACATGCATCTGCTACCACCTGTACCCGAAACCTTCGTAATCGCCTTCACGCGTCGGACCAGAGTGTCAATTGCTCACGTCGAATAAGAAATTCGTTTGATATTGACGGCGAGCTTTTTGCGCTGACTCAGCCACTGACGTGCGATCAGTTTGCACAAAACGCGTTGGCTCGTCCGGGATTTGAACCCGGGACCTCCTGCACCCTAAGCAGGAATTATACCCATTTTTTTTTTTTTTTTTTTTGAACCTGTCTCCACTGTTAGGACACTAAGCAGTGTGGTTAGCTGCATTCAACCCCCGTGGCAATGTCTTGCAGTCCTCCAGCTTTGTTGACCACAGTTAGGTGCCTCGATAAGAGGTGGACAGGTGTCGCATCGCTCTCGCCGTCACTTGTTACCACGAATCGTACTTAACGTAGTTTTCTGCAAGCGTCAGCGTAGCGTCAGTCGAGCTAAGTCGGGCCAAGTCGCATAAGAGGAGCAACAAAATGCGCATTTCCGGTACCGGGAATCGAACCCGCGCCTCCTGGGTGAGAGCCAGGTACCCTAGCCACTTTTTTTTTTTATTTTTTTTTTTAACGCGTCGGACCAGAGTGTCAATTGCTCACATCGAATAAGAAGTTCATTTGATATTGACGGCGAGCTTTTTGCGCTGACTCAGCCACTGACGTGCGATCAGTTTGCACAAAACGCTAGGGCTCGTCCGGGATTTGAACCCGGGACCTCCTGCACCCTAAGCAGGAATCATACCCCTAGACCAACGAGCGCTGTGACACGGTGATTGCCAATTATTCCAATCCCTCGATGTCGTCCAGGGTGCCCTGGAAGTCTCGTGTACGCTGGCGGGATGGGGGCGGCCTTCCTGGGCTGTCGGTACCTTCATGTAGAGCTGCCGCTGGGCTCGCACTGCTTGCTGCTGAGAAAGTGATTGCTTTGCTGATATGACTCGCAATAACGACTGCGCGAAACGCCGCTATCTCGTTAGGGGTGCTACGGCAGACACCCTCTCGAGCACCCCGAAGACTTCTTGAGCCCTCGGCTGTGATGGGTTCCAGGCTGACAAAAGATCTGTCGTGTGTGCATTCGCCGACGATAGAAAGGCTGAGGCAAGTTTGAGTGAAAAAGGATGGACTCGTCGTGTCCGTCGTTTCCGTAGTGTAGCGGTTATCACGTCTGCTTCACACGCAGAAGGTCCCCGGTTCGATCCCGGGCGGGAACAGTATTTTCCTGCCTATGTCGTATTGTCCTCCAATGAGCCACTTCGTGTGTGGATCTGCCGCACGTCCCTTCGTTTTGCAAGTACCACATTTATTGAATTTTTTAGTTACGATGGCAACATCACTACAAGTTGTCTGTGCAGTACGGTGCACACAAGCAGTTTCCGTGGTGTAGCGGTTATCACGTCTGCCTAACACGCAGAAGGTCCCCTGTTCGATCCCGGGCGGAAACACTTTTTCATCACTTTAAGCAAGACTTACTAACATGCATCTGCTACCACCTGTACCCGAAACCTTCGTAATCGCCTTCACGCGTCGGACCAGAGTGTCAATTGCTCACGTCGAATAAGAAATTCGTTTGATATTGACGGCGAGCTTTTTGCGCTGACTCAGCCACTGACGTGCGATCAGTTTGCACAAAACGCTAGGGCTCGTCCGGGATTTGAACCCGGGACCTCCTGCACCCTAAGCAGGAATCATACCCCTACACCAACGAGCGCTGTGACACGGTGATTGCCAATTATTCCAATCCCTCGATGTCGTCCAGGGTGCCCTGGAAGTCTCGTGTACGCTGGCGGGATGGGGGCGGCCTTCCTGGGCTGTCGGTACCTTCATGTAGAGCTGCCGCTGGGCTCGCACTGCTTGCTGCTGAGAAAGTGATTGCTTTGCTGATATGACTCGCAATAACGACTGCGCGAAACGCCGCTATCTCGTTAGGGGTGCTACGGCAGACACCCTCTCGAGCACCCCGAAGACTTCTTGAGCCCTCGGCTGTGATGGGTTCCAGGCTGACAAAAGATCTGTCGTGTGTGCATTCGCCGACGATAGAAAGGCTGAGGCAAGTTTGAGTGAAAAAGGATGGACTCGTCGTGTCCGTCGTTTCCGTAGTGTAGCGGTTATCACGTCTGCTTCACACGCAGAAGGTCCCCGGTTCGATCCCGGGCGGGAACAGTATTTTCCTGCCTATGTCGTATTGTCCTCCAATGAGCCACTTCGTGTGTGGATCTGCCGCACGTCCCTTCGTTTTGCAAGTACCACATTTATTGAATTTTTTAGTTACGATGGCAACATCACTACAAGTTGTCTGTGCAGTACGGTGCACACAAGCAGTTTCCGTGGTGTAGCGGTTATCACGTCTGCCTAACACGCAGAAGGTCCCCGGTTCGATCCCGGGCGGAAACACTTTTTCATCACTTTAAGCAAGACTTACTAACATGCATCTGCTACCACCTGTACCCGAAACCTTCGTAATCGCCTTCACGCGTCGGACCAGAGTGTCAATTGCTCACGTCGAATAAGAAATTCGTTTGATATTGACGGCGAGCTTTTTGCGCTGACTCAGCCACTGACGTGCGATCAGTTTGCACAAAACGCGTTGGCTCGTCCGGGATTTGAACCCGGGACCTCCTGCACCCTAAGCAGGAATTATACCCATTTTTTTTTTTTTTTTTTTTGAACCTGTCTCCACTGTTAGGACACTAAGCAGTGTGGTTAGCTGCATTCAACCCCCGTGGCAATGTCTTGCAGTCCTCCAGCTTTGTTGACCACAGTTAGGTGCCTCGATAAGAGGTGGACAGGTGTCGCATCGCTCTCGCCGTCACTTGTTACCACGAATCGTACTTAACGTAGTTTTCTGCAAGCGTCAGCGTAGCGTCAGTCGAGCTAAGTCGGGCCAAGTCGCATAAGAGGAGCAACAAAATGCGCATTTCCGGTACCGGGAATCGAACCCGCGCCTCCTGGGTGAGAGCCAGGTACCCTAGCCACTTTTTTTTTTTATTTTTTTTTTTAACGCGTCGGACCAGAGTGTCAATTGCTCACATCGAATAAGAAGTTCATTTGATATTGACGGCGAGCTTTTTGCGCTGACTCAGCCACTGACGTGCGATCAGTTTGCACAAAACGCTAGGGCTCGTCCGGGATTTGAACCCGGGACCTCCTGCACCCTAAGCAGGAATCATACCCCTAGACCAACGAGCGCTGTGACACGGTGATTGCCAATTATTCCAATCCCTCGATGTCGTCCAGGGTGCCCTGGAAGTCTCGTGTACGCTGGCGGGATGGGGGCGGCCTTCCTGGGCTGTCGGTACCTTCATGTAGAGCTGCCGCTGGGCTCGCACTGCTTGCTGCTGAGAAAGTGATTGCTTTGCTGATATGACTCGCAATAACGACTGCGCGAAACGCCGCTATCTCGTTAGGGGTGCTACGGCAGACACCCTCTCGAGCACCCCGAAGACTTCTTGAGCCCTCGGCTGTGATGGGTTCCAGGCTGACAAAAGATCTGTCGTGTGTGCATTCGCCGACGATAGAAAGGCTGAGGCAAGTTTGAGTGAAAAAGGATGGACTCGTCGTGTCCGTCGTTTCCGTAGTGTAGCGGTTATCACGTCTGCTTCACACGCAGAAGGTCCCCGGTTCGATCCCGGGCGGGAACAGTATTTTCCTGCCTATGTCGTATTGTCCTCCAATGAGCCACTTCGTGTGTGGATCTGCCGCACGTCCCTTCGTTTTGCAAGTACCACATTTATTGAATTTTTTAGTTACGATGGCAACATCACTACAAGTTGTCTGTGCAGTACGGTGCACACAAGCAGTTTCCGTGGTGTAGCGGTTATCACGTCTGCCTAACACGCAGAAGGTCCCCTGTTCGATCCCGGGCGGAAACACTTTTTCATCACTTTAAGCAAGACTTACTAACATGCATCTGCTACCACCTGTACCCGAAACCTTCGTAATCGCCTTCACGCGTCGGACCAGAGTGTCAATTGCTCACGTCGAATAAGAAATTCGTTTGATATTGACGGCGAGCTTTTTGCGCTGACTCAGCCACTGACGTGCGATCAGTTTGCACAAAACGCGTTGGCTCGTCCGGGATTTGAACCCGGGACCTCCTGCACCCTAAGCAGGAATTATACCCATTTTTTTTTTTTTTTTTTTTGAACCTGTCTCCACTGTTAGGACACTAAGCAGTGTGGTTAGCTGCATTCAACCCCCGTGGCAATGTCTTGCAGTCCTCCAGCTTTGTTGACCACAGTTAGGTGCCTCGATAAGAGGTGGACAGGTGTCGCATCGCTCTCGCCGTCACTTGTTACCACGAATCGTACTTAACGTAGTTTTCTGCAAGCGTCAGCGTAGCGTCAGTCGAGCTAAGTCGGGCCAAGTCGCATAAGAGGAGCAACAAAATGCGCATTTCCGGTACCGGGAATCGAACCCGCGCCTCCTGGGTGAGAGCCAGGTACCCTAGCCACTTTTTTTTTTTATTTTTTTTTTTAACGCGTCGGACCAGAGTGTCAATTGCTCACATCGAATAAGAAGTTCATTTGATATTGACGGCGAGCTTTTTGCGCTGACTCAGCCACTGACGTGCGATCAGTTTGCACAAAACGCTAGGGCTCGTCCGGGATTTGAACCCGGGACCTCCTGCACCCTAAGCAGGAATCATACCCCTAGACCAACGAGCGCTGTGACACGGTGATTGCCAATTATTCCAATCCCTCGATGTCGTCCAGGGTGCCCTGGAAGTCTCGTGTACGCTGGCGGGATGGGGGCGGCCTTCCTGGGCTGTCGGTACCTTCATGTAGAGCTGCCGCTGGGCTCGCACTGCTTGCTGCTGAGAAAGTGATTGCTTTGCTGATATGACTCGCAATAACGACTGCGCGAAACGCCGCTATCTCGTTAGGGGTGCTACGGCAGACACCCTCTCGAGCACCCCGAAGACTTCTTGAGCCCTCGGCTGTGATGGGTTCCAGGCTGACAAAAGATCTGTCGTGTGTGCATTCGCCGACGATAGAAAGGCTGAGGCAAGTTTGAGTGAAAAAGGATGGACTCGTCGTGTCCGTCGTTTCCGTAGTGTAGCGGTTATCACGTCTGCTTCACACGCAGAAGGTCCCCGGTTCGATCCCGGGCGGGAACAGTATTTTCCTGCCTATGTCGTATTGTCCTCCAATGAGCCACTTCGTGTGTGGATCTGCCGCACGTCCCTTCGTTTTGCAAGTACCACATTTATTGAATTTTTTAGTTACGATGGCAACATCACTACAAGTTGTCTGTGCAGTACGGTGCACACAAGCAGTTTCCGTGGTGTAGCGGTTATCACGTCTGCCTAACACGCAGAAGGTCCCCTGTTCGATCCCGGGCGGAAACACTTTTTCATCACTTTAAGCAAGACTTACTAACATGCATCTGCTACCACCTGTACCCGAAACCTTCGTAATCGCCTTCACGCGTCGGACCAGAGTGTCAATTGCTCACGTCGAATAAGAAATTCGTTTGATATTGACGGCGAGCTTTTTGCGCTGACTCAGCCACTGACGTGCGATCAGTTTGCACAAAACGCTAGGGCTCGTCCGGGATTTGAACCCGGGACCTCCTGCACCCTAAGCAGGAATCATACCCCTACACCAACGAGCGCTGTGACACGGTGATTGCCAATTATTCCAATCCCTCGATGTCGTCCAGGGTGCCCTGGAAGTCTCGTGTACGCTGGCGGGATGGGGGCGGCCTTCCTGGGCTGTCGGTACCTTCATGTAGAGCTGCCGCTGGGCTCGCACTGCTTGCTGCTGAGAAAGTGATTGCTTTGCTGATATGACTCGCAATAACGACTGCGCGAAACGCCGCTATCTCGTTAGGGGTGCTACGGCAGACACCCTCTCGAGCACCCCGAAGACTTCTTGAGCCCTCGGCTGTGATGGGTTCCAGGCTGACAAAAGATCTGTCGTGTGTGCATTCGCCGACGATAGAAAGGCTGAGGCAAGTTTGAGTGAAAAAGGATGGACTCGTCGTGTCCGTCGTTTCCGTAGTGTAGCGGTTATCACGTCTGCTTCACACGCAGAAGGTCCCCGGTTCGATCCCGGGCGGGAACAGTATTTTCCTGCCTATGTCGTATTGTCCTCCAATGAGCCACTTCGTGTGTGGATCTGCCGCACGTCCCTTCGTTTTGCAAGTACCACATTTATTGAATTTTTTAGTTACGATGGCAACATCACTACAAGTTGTCTGTGCAGTACGGTGCACACAAGCAGTTTCCGTGGTGTAGCGGTTATCACGTCTGCCTAACACGCAGAAGGTCCCCGGTTCGATCCCGGGCGGAAACACTTTTTCATCACTTTAAGCAAGACTTACTAACATGCATCTGCTACCACCTGTACCCGAAACCTTCGTAATCGCCTTCACGCGTCGGACCAGAGTGTCAATTGCTCACGTCGAATAAGAAATTCGTTTGATATTGACGGCGAGCTTTTTGCGCTGACTCAGCCACTGACGTGCGATCAGTTTGCACAAAACGCGTTGGCTCGTCCGGGATTTGAACCCGGGACCTCCTGCACCCTAAGCAGGAATTATACCCATTTTTTTTTTTTTTTTTTTTGAACCTGTCTCCACTGTTAGGACACTAAGCAGTGTGGTTAGCTGCATTCAACCCCCGTGGCAATGTCTTGCAGTCCTCCAGCTTTGTTGACCACAGTTAGGTGCCTCGATAAGAGGTGGACAGGTGTCGCATCGCTCTCGCCGTCACTTGTTACCACGAATCGTACTTAACGTAGTTTTCTGCAAGCGTCAGCGTAGCGTCAGTCGAGCTAAGTCGGGCCAAGTCGCATAAGAGGAGCAACAAAATGCGCATTTCCGGTACCGGGAATCGAACCCGCGCCTCCTGGGTGAGAGCCAGGTACCCTAGCCACTTTTTTTTTTATTTTTTTTTTTAACGCGTCGGACCAGAGTGTCAATTGCTCACATCGAATAAGAAGTTCATTTGATATTGACGGCGAGCTTTTTGCGCTGACTCAGCCACTGACGTGCGATCAGTTTGCACAAAACGCTAGGGCTCGTCCGGGATTTGAACCCGGGACCTCCTGCACCCTAAGCAGGAATCATACCCCTAGACCAACGAGCGCTGTGACACGGTGATTGCCAATTATTCCAATCCCTCGATGTCGTCCAGGGTGCCCTGGAAGTCTCGTGTACGCTGGCGGGATGGGGGCGGCCTTCCTGGGCTGTCGGTACCTTCATGTAGAGCTGCCGCTGGGCTCGCACTGCTTGCTGCTGAGAAAGTGATTGCTTTGCTGATATGACTCGCAATAACGACTGCGCGAAACGCCGCTATCTCGTTAGGGGTGCTACGGCAGACACCCTCTCGAGCACCCCGAAGACTTCTTGAGCCCTCGGCTGTGATGGGTTCCAGGCTGACAAAAGATCTGTCGTGTGTGCATTCGCCGACGATAGAAAGGCTGAGGCAAGTTTGAGTGAAAAAGGATGGACTCGTCGTGTCCGTCGTTTCCGTAGTGTAGCGGTTATCACGTCTGCTTCACACGCAGAAGGTCCCCGGTTCGATCCCGGGCGGGAACAGTATTTTCCTGCCTATGTCGTATTGTCCTCCAATGAGCCACTTCGTGTGTGGATCTGCCGCACGTCCCTTCGTTTTGCAAGTACCACATTTATTGAATTTTTTAGTTACGATGGCAACATCACTACAAGTTGTCTGTGCAGTACGGTGCACACAAGCAGTTTCCGTGGTGTAGCGGTTATCACGTCTGCCTAACACGCAGAAGGTCCCCTGTTCGATCCCGGGCGGAAACACTTTTTCATCACTTTAAGCAAGACTTACTAACATGCATCTGCTACCACCTGTACCCGAAACCTTCGTAATCGCCTTCACGCGTCGGACCAGAGTGTCAATTGCTCACGTCGAATAAGAAATTCGTTTGATATTGACGGCGAGCTTTTTGCGCTGACTCAGCCACTGACGTGCGATCAGTTTGCACAAAACGCTAGGGCTCGTCCGGGATTTGAACCCGGGACCTCCTGCACCCTAAGCAGGAATCATACCCCTACACCAACGAGCGCTGTGACACGGTGATTGCCAATTATTCCAATCCCTCGATGTCGTCCAGGGTGCCCTGGAAGTCTCGTGTACGCTGGCGGGATGGGGGCGGCCTTCCTGGGCTGTCGGTACCTTCATGTAGAGCTGCCGCTGGGCTCGCACTGCTTGCTGCTGAGAAAGTGATTGCTTTGCTGATATGACTCGCAATAACGACTGCGCGAAACGCCGCTATCTCGTTAGGGGTGCTACGGCAGACACCCTCTCGAGCACCCCGAAGACTTCTTGAGCCCTCGGCTGTGATGGGTTCCAGGCTGACAAAAGATCTGTCGTGTGTGCATTCGCCGACGATAGAAAGGCTGAGGCAAGTTTGAGTGAAAAAGGATGGACTCGTCGTGTCCGTCGTTTCCGTAGTGTAGCGGTTATCACGTCTGCTTCACACGCAGAAGGTCCCCGGTTCGATCCCGGGCGGGAACAGTATTTTCCTGCCTATGTCGTATTGTCCTCCAATGAGCCACTTCGTGTGTGGATCTGCCGCACGTCCCTTCGTTTTGCAAGTACCACATTTATTGAATTTTTTAGTTACGATGGCAACATCACTACAAGTTGTCTGTGCAGTACGGTGCACACAAGCAGTTTCCGTGGTGTAGCGGTTATCACGTCTGCCTAACACGCAGAAGGTCCCCGGTTCGATCCCGGGCGGAAACACTTTTTCATCACTTTAAGCAAGACTTACTAACATGCATCTGCTACCACCTGTACCCGAAACCTTCGTAATCGCCTTCACGCGTCGGACCAGAGTGTCAATTGCTCACGTCGAATAAGAAATTCGTTTGATATTGACGGCGAGCTTTTTGCGCTGACTCAGCCACTGACGTGCGATCAGTTTGCACAAAACGCGTTGGCTCGTCCGGGATTTGAACCCGGGACCTCCTGCACCCTAAGCAGGAATTATACCCATTTTTTTTTTTTTTTTTTTTTGAACCTGTCTCCACTGTTAGGACACTAAGCAGTGTGGTTAGCTGCATTCAACCCCCGTGGCAATGTCTTGCAGTCCTCCAGCTTTGTTGACCACAGTTAGGTGCCTCGATAAGAGGTGGACAGGTGTCGCATCGCTCTCGCCGTCACTTGTTACCACGAATCGTACTTAACGTAGTTTTCTGCAAGCGTCAGCGTAGCGTCAGTCGAGCTAAGTCGGGCCAAGTCGCATAAGAGGAGCAACAAAATGCGCATTTCCGGTACCGGGAATCGAACCCGCGCCTCCTGGGTGAGAGCCAGGTACCCTAGCCACTTTTTTTTTTATTTTTTTTTTTAACGCGTCGGACCAGAGTGTCAATTGCTCACATCGAATAAGAAGTTCATTTGATATTGACGGCGAGCTTTTTGCGCTGACTCAGCCACTGACGTGCGATCAGTTTGCACAAAACGCTAGGGCTCGTCCGGGATTTGAACGCGGGACCTCCTGCACCCTAAGCAGGAATCATACCCCTAGACCAACGAGCGCTGTGACACGGTGATTGCCAATTATTCCAATCCCTCGATGTCGTCCAGGGTGCCCTGGAAGTCTCGTGTACGCTGGCGGGATGGGGGCGGCCTTCCTGGGCTGTCGGTACCTTCATGTAGAGCTGCCGCTGGGCTCGCACTGCTTGCTGCTGAGAAAGTGATTGCTTTGCTGATATGACTCGCAATAACGACTGCGCGAAACGCCGCTATCTCGTTAGGGGTGCTACGGCAGACACCCTCTCGAGCACCCCGAAGACTTCTTGAGCCCTCGGCTGTGATGGGTTCCAGGCTGACAAAAGATCTGTCGTGTGTGCATTCGCCGACGATAGAAAGGCTGAGGCAAGTTTGAGTGAAAAAGGATGGACTCGTCGTGTCCGTCGTTTCCGTAGTGTAGCGGTTATCACGTCTGCTTCACACGCAGAAGGTCCCCGGTTCGATCCCGGGCGGGAACAGTATTTTCCTGCCTATGTCGTATTGTCCTCCAATGAGCCACTTCGTGTGTGGATCTGCCGCACGTCCCTTCGTTTTGCAAGTACCACATTTATTGAATTTTTTAGTTACGATGGCAACATCACTACAAGTTGTCTGTGCAGTACGGTGCACACAAGCAGTTTCCGTGGTGTAGCGGTTATCACGTCTGCCTAACACGCAGAAGGTCCCCTGTTCGATCCCGGGCGGAAACACTTTTTCATCACTTTAAGCAAGACTTACTAACATGCATCTGCTACCACCTGTACCCGAAACCTTCGTAATCGCCTTCACGCGTCGGACCAGAGTGTCAATTGCTCACGTCGAATAAGAAATTCGTTTGATATTGACGGCGAGCTTTTTGCGCTGACTCAGCCACTGACGTGCGATCAGTTTGCACAAAACGCGTTGGCTCGTCCGGGATTTGAACCCGGGACCTCCTGCACCCTAAGCAGGAATTATACCCATTTTTTTTTTTTTTTTTTTTGAACCTGTCTCCACTGTTAGGACACTAAGCAGTGTGGTTAGCTGCATTCAACCCCCGTGGCAATGTCTTGCAGTCCTCCAGCTTTGTTGACCACAGTTAGGTGCCTCGATAAGAGGTGGACAGGTGTCGCATCGCTCTCGCCGTCACTTGTTACCACGAATCGTACTTAACGTAGTTTTCTGCAAGCGTCAGCGTAGCGTCAGTCGAGCTAAGTCGGGCCAAGTCGCATAAGAGGAGCAACAAAATGCGCATTTCCGGTACCGGGAATCGAACCCGCGCCTCCTGGGTGAGAGCCAGGTACCCTAGCCACTTTTTTTTTTTATTTTTTTTTTTAACGCGTCGGACCAGAGTGTCAATTGCTCACATCGAATAAGAAGTTCATTTGATATTGACGGCGAGCTTTTTGCGCTGACTCAGCCACTGACGTGCGATCAGTTTGCACAAAACGCTAGGGCTCGTCCGGGATTTGAACCCGGGACCTCCTGCACCCTAAGCAGGAATCATACCCCTAGACCAACGAGCGCTGTGACACGGTGATTGCCAATTATTCCAATCCCTCGATGTCGTCCAGGGTGCCCTGGAAGTCTCGTGTACGCTGGCGGGATGGGGGCGGCCTTCCTGGGCTGTCGGTACCTTCATGTAGAGCTGCCGCTGGGCTCGCACTGCTTGCTGCTGAGAAAGTGATTGCTTTGCTGATATGACTCGCAATAACGACTGCGCGAAACGCCGCTATCTCGTTAGGGGTGCTACGGCAGACACCCTCTCGAGCACCCCGAAGACTTCTTGAGCCCTCGGCTGTGATGGGTTCCAGGCTGACAAAAGATCTGTCGTGTGTGCATTCGCCGACGATAGAAAGGCTGAGGCAAGTTTGAGTGAAAAAGGATGGACTCGTCGTGTCCGTCGTTTCCGTAGTGTAGCGGTTATCACGTCTGCTTCACACGCAGAAGGTCCCCGGTTCGATCCCGGGCGGGAACAGTATTTTCCTGCCTATGTCGTATTGTCCTCCAATGAGCCACTTCGTGTGTGGATCTGCCGCACGTCCCTTCGTTTTGCAAGTACCACATTTATTGAATTTTTTAGTTACGATGGCAACATCACTACAAGTTGTCTGTGCAGTACGGTGCACACAAGCAGTTTCCGTGGTGTAGCGGTTATCACGTCTGCCTAACACGCAGAAGGTCCCCTGTTCGATCCCGGGCGGAAACACTTTTTCATCACTTTAAGCAAGACTTACTAACATGCATCTGCTACCACCTGTACCCGAAACCTTCGTAATCGCCTTCACGCGTCGGACCAGAGTGTCAATTGCTCACGTCGAATAAGAAATTCATTTGATATTGACGGCGAGCTTTTTGCGCTGACTCAGCCACTGACGTGCGATCAGTTTGCACAAAACGCTAGGGCTCGTCCGGGATTTGAACCCGGGACCTCCTGCACCCTAAGCAGGAATCATACCCCTACACCAACGAGCGCTGTGACACGGTGATTGCCAATTATTCCAATCCCTCGATGTCGTCCAGGGTGCCCTGGAAGTCTCGTGTACGCTGGCGGGATGGGGGCGGCCTTCCTGGGCTGTCGGTACCTTCATGTAGAGCTGCCGCTGGGCTCGCACTGCTTGCTGCTGAGAAAGTGATTGCTTTGCTGATATGACTCGCAATAACGACTGCGCGAAACGCCGCTATCTCGTTAGGGGTGCTACGGCAGACACCCTCTCGAGCACCCCGAAGACTTCTTGAGCCCTCGGCTGTGATGGGTTCCAGGCTGACAAAAGATCTGTCGTGTGTGCATTCGCCGACGATAGAAAGGCTGAGGCAAGTTTGAGTGAAAAAGGATGGACTCGTCGTGTCCGTCGTTTCCGTAGTGTAGCGGTTATCACGTCTGCTTCACACGCAGAAGGTCCCCGGTTCGATCCCGGGCGGGAACAGTATTTTCCTGCCTATGTCGTATTGTCCTCCAATGAGCCACTTCGTGTGTGGATCTGCCGCACGTCCCTTCGTTTTGCAAGTACCACATTTATTGAATTTTTTAGTTACGATGGCAACATCACTACAAGTTGTCTGTGCAGTACGGTGCACACAAGCAGTTTCCGTGGTGTAGCGGTTATCACGTCTGCCTAACACGCAGAAGGTCCCCGGTTCGATCCCGGGCGGAAACACTTTTTCATCACTTTAAGCAAGACTTACTAACATGCATCTGCTACCACCTGTACCCGAAACCTTCGTAATCGCCTTCACGCGTCGGACCAGAGTGTCAATTGCTCACGTCGAATAAGAAATTCGTTTGATATTGACGGCGAGCTTTTTGCGCTGACTCAGCCACTGACGTGCGATCAGTTTGCACAAAACGCGTTGGCTCGTCCGGGATTTGAACCCGGGACCTCCTGCACCCTAAGCAGGAATTATACCCATTTTTTTTTTTTTTTTTTTTGAACCTGTCTCCACTGTTAGGACACTAAGCAGTGTGGTTAGCTGCATTCAACCCCCGTGGCAATGTCTTGCAGTCCTCCAGCTTTGTTGACCACAGTTAGGTGCCTCGATAAGAGGTGGACAGGTGTCGCATCGCTCTCGCCGTCACTTGTTACCACGAATCGTACTTAACGTAGTTTTCTGCAAGCGTCAGCGTAGCGTCAGTCGAGCTAAGTCGGGCCAAGTCGCATAAGAGGAGCAACAAAATGCGCATTTCCGGTACCGGGAATCGAACCCGCGCCTCCTGGGTGAGAGCCAGGTACCCTAGCCACTTTTTTTTTTATTTTTTTTTTTAACGCGTCGGACCAGAGTGTCAATTGCTCACATCGAATAAGAAGTTCATTTGATATTGACGGCGAGCTTTTTGCGCTGACTCAGCCACTGACGTGCGATCAGTTTGCACAAAACGCTAGGGCTCGTCCGGGATTTGAACCCGGGACCTCCTGCACCCTAAGCAGGAATCATACCCCTAGACCAACGAGCGCTGTGACACGGTGATTGCCAATTATTCCAATCCCTCGATGTCGTCCAGGGTGCCCTGGAAGTCTCGTGTACGCTGGCGGGATGGGGGCGGCCTTCCTGGGCTGTCGGTACCTTCATGTAGAGCTGCCGCTGGGCTCGCACTGCTTGCTGCTGAGAAAGTGATTGCTTTGCTGATATGACTCGCAATAACGACTGCGCGAAACGCCGCTATCTCGTTAGGGGTGCTACGGCAGACACCCTCTCGAGCACCCCGAAGACTTCTTGAGCCCTCGGCTGTGATGGGTTCCAGGCTGACAAAAGATCTGTCGTGTGTGCATTCGCCGACGATAGAAAGGCTGAGGCAAGTTTGAGTGAAAAAGGATGGACTCGTCGTGTCCGTCGTTTCCGTAGTGTAGCGGTTATCACGTCTGCTTCACACGCAGAAGGTCCCCGGTTCGATCCCGGGCGGGAACAGTATTTTCCTGCCTATGTCGTATTGTCCTCCAATGAGCCACTTCGTGTGTGGATCTGCCGCACGTCCCTTCGTTTTGCAAGTACCACATTTATTGAATTTTTTAGTTACGATGGCAACATCACTACAAGTTGTCTGTGCAGTACGGTGCACACAAGCAGTTTCCGTGGTGTAGCGGTTATCACGTCTGCCTAACACGCAGAAGGTCCCCTGTTCGATCCCGGGCGGAAACACTTTTTCATCACTTTAAGCAAGACTTACTAACATGCATCTGCTACCACCTGTACCCGAAACCTTCGTAATCGCCTTCACGCGTCGGACCAGAGTGTCAATTGCTCACGTCGAATAAGAAATTCGTTTGATATTGACGGCGAGCTTTTTGCGCTGACTCAGCCACTGACGTGCGATCAGTTTGCACAAAACGCTAGGGCTCGTCCGGGATTTGAACCCGGGACCTCCTGCACCCTAAGCAGGAATCATACCCCTACACCAACGAGCGCTGTGACACGGTGATTGCCAATTATTCCAATCCCTCGATGTCGTCCAGGGTGCCCTGGAAGTCTCGTGTACGCTGGCGGGATGGGGGCGGCCTTCCTGGGCTGTCGGTACCTTCATGTAGAGCTGCCGCTGGGCTCGCACTGCTTGCTGCTGAGAAAGTGATTGCTTTGCTGATATGACTCGCAATAACGACTGCGCGAAACGCCGCTATCTCGTTAGGGGTGCTACGGCAGACACCCTCTCGAGCACCCCGAAGACTTCTTGAGCCCTCGGCTGTGATGGGTTCCAGGCTGACAAAAGATCTGTCGTGTGTGCATTCGCCGACGATAGAAAGGCTGAGGCAAGTTTGAGTGAAAAAGGATGGACTCGTCGTGTCCGTCGTTTCCGTAGTGTAGCGGTTATCACGTCTGCTTCACACGCAGAAGGTCCCCGGTTCGATCCCGGGCGGGAACAGTATTTTCCTGCCTATGTCGTATTGTCCTCCAATGAGCCACTTCGTGTGTGGATCTGCCGCACGTCCCTTCGTTTTGCAAGTACCACATTTATTGAATTTTTTAGTTACGATGGCAACATCACTACAAGTTGTCTGTGCAGTACGGTGCACACAAGCAGTTTCCGTGGTGTAGCGGTTATCACGTCTGCCTAACACGCAGAAGGTCCCCGGTTCGATCCCGGGCGGAAACACTTTTTCATCACTTTAAGCAAGACTTACTAACATGCATCTGCTACCACCTGTACCCGAAACCTTCGTAATCGCCTTCACGCGTCGGACCAGAGTGTCAATTGCTCACGTCGAATAAGAAATTCGTTTGATATTGACGGCGAGCTTTTTGCGCTGACTCAGCCACTGACGTGCGATCAGTTTGCACAAAACGCGTTGGCTCGTCCGGGATTTGAACCCGGGACCTCCTGCACCCTAAGCAGGAATTATACCCATTTTTTTTTTTTTTTTTTTTGAACCTGTCTCCACTGTTAGGACACTAAGCAGTGTGGTTAGCTGCATTCAACCCCCGTGGCAATGTCTTGCAGTCCTCCAGCTTTGTTGACCACAGTTAGGTGCCTCGATAAGAGGTGGACAGGTGTCGCATCGCTCTCGCCGTCACTTGTTACCACGAATCGTACTTAACGTAGTTTTCTGCAAGCGTCAGCGTAGCGTCAGTCGAGCTAAGTCGGGCCAAGTCGCATAAGAGGAGCAACAAAATGCGCATTTCCGGTACCGGGAATCGAACCCGCGCCTCCTGGGTGAGAGCCAGGTACCCTAGCCACTTTTTTTTTTATTTTTTTTTTTAACGCGTCGGACCAGAGTGTCAATTGCTCACATCGAATAAGAAGTTCATTTGATATTGACGGCGAGCTTTTTGCGCTGACTCAGCCACTGACGTGCGATCAGTTTGCACAAAACGCTAGGGCTCGTCCGGGATTTGAACGCGGGACCTCCTGCACCCTAAGCAGGAATCATACCCCTAGACCAACGAGCGCTGTGACACGGTGATTGCCAATTATTCCAATCCCTCGATGTCGTCCAGGGTGCCCTGGAAGTCTCGTGTACGCTGGCGGGATGGGGGCGGCCTTCCTGGGCTGTCGGTACCTTCATGTAGAGCTGCCGCTGGGCTCGCACTGCTTGCTGCTGAGAAAGTGATTGCTTTGCTGATATGACTCGCAATAACGACTGCGCGAAACGCCGCTATCTCGTTAGGGGTGCTACGGCAGACACCCTCTCGAGCACCCCGAAGACTTCTTGAGCCCTCGGCTGTGATGGGTTCCAGGCTGACAAAAGATCTGTCGTGTGTGCATTCGCCGACGATAGAAAGGCTGAGGCAAGTTTGAGTGAAAAAGGATGGACTCGTCGTGTCCGTCGTTTCCGTAGTGTAGCGGTTATCACGTCTGCTTCACACGCAGAAGGTCCCCGGTTCGATCCCGGGCGGGAACAGTATTTTCCTGCCTATGTCGTATTGTCCTCCAATGAGCCACTTCGTGTGTGGATCTGCCGCACGTCCCTTCGTTTTGCAAGTACCACATTTATTGAATTTTTTAGTTACGATGGCAACATCACTACAAGTTGTCTGTGCAGTACGGTGCACACAAGCAGTTTCCGTGGTGTAGCGGTTATCACGTCTGCCTAACACGCAGAAGGTCCCCTGTTCGATCCCGGGCGGAAACACTTTTTCATCACTTTAAGCAAGACTTACTAACATGCATCTGCTACCACCTGTACCCGAAACCTTCGTAATCGCCTTCACGCGTCGGACCAGAGTGTCAATTGCTCACGTCGAATAAGAAATTCGTTTGATATTGACGGCGAGCTTTTTGCGCTGACTCAGCCACTGACGTGCGATCAGTTTGCACAAAACGCGTTGGCTCGTCCGGGATTTGAACCCGGGACCTCCTGCACCCTAAGCAGGAATTATACCCCATTTTTTTTTTTTTTTTTTTTGAACCTGTCTCCACTGTTAGGACACTAAGCAGTGTGGTTAGCTGCATTCAACCCCCGTGGCAATGTCTTGCAGTCCTCCAGCTTTGTTGACCACAGTTAGGTGCCTCGATAAGAGGTGGACAGGTGTCGCATCGCTCTCGCCGTCACTTGTTACCCACGAATCGTACTTAACGTAGTTTTCTGCAAGCGTCAGCGTAGCGTCAGTCGAGCTAAGTCGGGCCAAGTCGCATAAGAGGAGCAACAAAATGCGCATTTCCGGTACCGGGAATCGAACCCGCGCCTCCTGGGTGAGAGCCAGGTACCCTAGCCACTTTTTTTTTTTATTTTTTTTTTTAACGCGTCGGACCAGAGTGTCCAATTGCTCACATCGAATAAGAAGTTCATTTGATATTGACGGCGAGCTTTTTGCGCTGACTCAGCCACTGACGTGCGATCAGTTTGCACAAAACGCTAGGGCTCGTCCGGGATTTGAACCCGGGACCTCCTGCACCCTAAGCAGGAATCATACCCCTAGACCAACGAGCGCTGTGACACGGTGATTGCCAATTATTCCAATCCCTCGATGTCGTCCAGGGTGCCCTGGAAGTCTCGTGTACGCTGGCGGGATGGGGGCGGCCTTCCTGGGCTGTCGGTACCTTCATGTAGAGCTGCCGCTGGGCTCGCACTGCTTGCTGCTGAGAAAGTGATTGCTTTGCTGATATGACTCGCAATAACGACTGCGCGAAACGCCGCTATCTCGTTAGGGGTGCTACGGCAGACACCCTCTCGAGCACCCCGAAGACTTCTTGAGCCCTCGGCTGTGATGGGTTCCAGGCTGACAAAAGATCTGTCGTGTGTGCATTCGCCGACGATAGAAAGGCTGAGGCAAGTTTGAGTGAAAAAGGATGGACTCGTCGTGTCCGTCGTTTCCGTAGTGTAGCGGTTATCACGTCTGCTTCACACGCAGAAGGTCCCCGGTTCGATCCCGGGCGGGAACAGTATTTTCCTGCCTATGTCGTATTGTCCTCCAATGAGCCACTTCGTGTGTGGATCTGCCGCACGTCCCTTCGTTTTGCAAGTACCACATTTATTGAATTTTTTAGTTACGATGGCAACATCACTACAAGTTGTCTGTGCAGTACGGTGCACACAAGCAGTTTCCGTGGTGTAGCGGTTATCACGTCTGCCTAACACGCAGAAGGTCCCCTGTTCGATCCCGGGCGGAAACACTTTTTCATCACTTTAAGCAAGACTTACTAACATGCATCTGCTACCACCTGTACCCGAAACCTTCGTAATCGCCTTCACGCGTCGGACCAGAGTGTCAATTGCTCACGTCGAATAAGAAATTCGTTTGATATTGACGGCGAGCTTTTTGCGCTGACTCAGCCACTGACGTGCGATCAGTTTGCACAAAACGCTAGGGCTCGTCCGGGATTTGAACCCGGGACCTCCTGCACCCTAAGCAGGAATCATACCCCTACACCAACGAGCGCTGTGACACGGTGATTGCCAATTATTCCAATCCCTCGATGTCGTCCAGGGTGCCCTGGAAGTCTCGTGTACGCTGGCGGGATGGGGGCGGCCTTCCTGGGCTGTCGGTACCTTCATGTAGAGCTGCCGCTGGGCTCGCACTGCTTGCTGCTGAGAAAGTGATTGCTTTGCTGATATGACTCGCAATAACGACTGCGCGAAACGCCGCTATCTCGTTAGGGGTGCTACGGCAGACACCCTCTCGAGCACCCCGAAGACTTCTTGAGCCCTCGGCTGTGATGGGTTCCAGGCTGACAAAAGATCTGTCGTGTGTGCATTCGCCGACGATAGAAAGGCTGAGGCAAGTTTGAGTGAAAAAGGATGGACTCGTCGTGTCCGTCGTTTCCGTAGTGTAGCGGTTATCACGTCTGCTTCACACGCAGAAGGTCCCCGGTTCGATCCCGGGGCGGGAACAGTATTTTCCTGCCTATGTCGTATTGTCCTCCAATGAGCCACTTCGTGTGTGGATCTGCCGCACGTCCCTTCGTTTTGCAAGTACCACATTTATTGAATTTTTTAGTTACGATGGCAACATCACTACAAGTTGTCTGTGCAGTACGGTGCACACAAGCAGTTTCCGTGGTGTAGCGGTTATCACGTCTGCCTAACACGCAGAAGGTCCCCGGTTCGATCCCGGGCGGAAACACTTTTTCATCACTTTAAGCAAGACTTACTAACATGCATCTGCTACCACCTGTACCCGAAACCTTCGTAATCGCCTTCACGCGTCGGACCAGAGTGTCAATTGCTCACGTCGAATAAGAAATTCGTTTGATATTGACGGCGAGCTTTTTGCGCTGACTCAGCCACTGACGTGCGATCAGTTTGCACAAAACGCGTTGGCTCGTCCGGGATTTGAACCCGGGACCTCCTGCACCCTAAGCAGGAATTATACCCATTTTTTTTTTTTTTTTTTTTGAACCTGTCTCCACTGTTAGGACACTAAGCAGTGTGGTTAGCTGCATTCAACCCCCGTGGCAATGTCTTGCAGTCCTCCAGCTTTGTTGACCACAGTTAGGTGCCTCGATAAGAGGTGGACAGGTGTCGCATCGCTCTCGCCGTCACTTGTTACCACGAATCGTACTTAACGTAGTTTTCTGCAAGCGTCAGCGTAGCGTCAGTCGAGCTAAGTCGGGCCAAGTCGCATAAGAGGAGCAACAAAATGCGCATTTCCGGTACCGGGAATCGAACCCGCGCCTCCTGGGTGAGAGCCAGGTACCCTAGCCACTTTTTTTTTTATTTTTTTTTTTAACGCGTCGGACCAGAGTGTCAATTGCTCACATCGAATAAGAAGTTCATTTGATATTGACGGCGAGCTTTTTGCGCTGACTCAGCCACTGACGTGCGATCAGTTTGCACAAAACGCTAGGGCTCGTCCGGGATTTGAACGCGGGACCTCCTGCACCCTAAGCAGGAATCATACCCCTAGACCAACGAGCGCTGTGACACGGTGATTGCCAATTATTCCAATCCCTCGATGTCGTCCAGGGTGCCCTGGAAGTCTCGTGTACGCTGGCGGGATGGGGGCGGCCTTCCTGGGCTGTCGGTACCTTCATGTAGGGCTGCCGCTGGGCTCGCACTGCTTGCTGCTGAGAAAGTGATTGCTTTGCTGATATGACTCGCAATAACGACTGCGCGAAACGCCGCTATCTCGTTAGGGGTGCTACGGCAGACACCCTCTCGAGCACCCCGAAGACTTCTTGAGCCCTCGGCTGTGATGGGTTCCAGGCTGACAAAAGATCTGTCGTGTGTGCATTCGCCGACGATAGAAAGGCTGAGGCAAGTTTGAGTGAAAAAGGATGGACTCGTCGTGTCCGTCGTTTCCGTAGTGTAGCGGTTATCACGTCTGCTTCACACGCAGAAGGTCCCCGGTTCGATCCCGGGCGGGAACAGTATTTTCCTGCCTATGTCGTATTGTCCTCCAATGAGCCACTTCGTGTGTGGATCTGCCGCACGTCCCTTCGTTTTGCAAGTACCACATTTATTGAATTTTTTAGTTACGATGGCAACATCACTACAAGTTGTCTGTGCAGTACGGTGCACACAAGCAGTTTCCGTGGTGTAGCGGTTATCACGTCTGCCTAACACGCAGAAGGTCCCCGGTTCGATCCCGGGCGGAAACACTTTTTCATCACTTTAAGCAAGACTTACTAACATGCATCTGCTACCACCTGTACCCGAAACCTTCGTAATCGCCTTCACGCGTCGGACCAGAGTGTCAATTGCTCACGTCGAATAAGAAATTCGTTTGATATTGACGGCGAGCTTTTTGCGCTGACTCAGCCACTGACGTGCGATCAGTTTGCACAAAACGCGTTGGCTCGTCCGGGATTTGAACCCGGGAC